>NW_025741156.1:0-6313 GCF_021292245.1 Micropterus dolomieu
TTGAATTTGCGAGTTTCAGTATTATACCATGGAGCTAACCGTCTTTGTTTTAGTATTTTCTTTTTTAGAGGGGCTACAGAGTCGAGTGTCATTCGCAGCGAGCCTGCAGCACTATCAACAAGATGATCGATTTGGGAGGGACTGAAATTAGCATAGGAGTCCTCTGTTACTTTGTGACTAGATAATGTATTTAGAGCTGATGGAATCGCATCCTTAAATTTAGCTACAGCACTATCAGACAGACATCTTGTATAGAAATTTTTGCCCAATGGCGAGTAGTTCAGCAATACAAACTCAAAAGTTATCAAACAGTGGTCAGATAAAGAGGGATTCTGTGGGAACACCACTAAATGTTCAATTTCAATACCATACACCAAAACAAGGTCGAGGGTGTGGTTAAAACAGTGAGTCGGTTCATGAACACTCTGAGAGAAGCCGATGGAATCTAACAAAGAGATAAACGCAGTACTGAAGCTGTCATTCTCAACATCCACATGAATATTAAAATCTCCTACAATAATAACTTTGTCATTTGATCAGCATCTTGATATGCCACACCTGTGAGGTGGATGGATTATCTGGGCAGAGAAGTGCTCACTAACAGATTGTGACAGATTTATGAACAATTCTTGAGAGAAAGAGGCCTTTTGTGTACATAGAGAAAGTCTTAGATCTTTGAGTTCAGCTCTTGATGAATGGGGACAAAAACAAAAGTGTTGCCTTTGTAATTTTGATCAGTGTTTGAATATGGTTTATAAAAGCTTTCAGTACAAGAACTTTAAACAAATTACAGTCTGAACCTTTAAATCTGGAAATATCAGATCAAAGAAGGAATCAGTGAGATTCTGTTTTTGATTCTCGGTGCTACAGACGCACGTTAGACGGAAACCAGAAGATATTGAGGTTCGATGTTCATCTCATGAATGTACAATGTGGATCTGAAGTTGTCAGATAAAAGCAGGAAGTCGACAGAACAGAATGACTCAAATGAAGATGCAGGTGGAGGTCATCAGGTGGTTTTAGAAAACGTACTTTACGTCTCACCTCCGGTTCTCTCACCACAGAAACCCATCCCCCTCCATCTTCTACCTTTGCTCTGCTCCTGCAGCTCCTCCACCTTCCTCCTCAGATCCGAGTTCAGCCTCATCAGCAGCTTCCTGTCGACCTCAGTCTTCACCTCCGCGGCCCTCAGCTGCTCCCTCTGCCGGACCGCCGTCTCCTCCAGCCCGTCCAGGCTGCGTCTCCTCTGCTGGGCCTCCACCTCCCCGTCCCTCAGCCGGCTCTCCATGCTCCGCAGGGCCTGACGCTGCTCCACCTCCCCCGCTTTCAGGCTCAGGACCAGCTCCTTCAAGCCCCACAGCTCGTCCCACAGGACGGGGAGCTCCGGCGGGTCGCCAGCCGCCGCCCTGACGTCGTCCTCCGGCTGTCCCTGGCCGACGGCTGGAGACAACCAGAAGAGCAGCAGCAGAAACACAACAGCAGACCTCATCCTGAAACCAAAACCTGCTGCTGAACAGAGTCCAGCAGATTAAATACACACACACACACTAATCTCTGTGGAAGCAGGAAAGCCTTCAGTATTTAGGATGAATGAGTCCACTCAGAAAGGTTAGCTGCCTTCAGGACAGAAACAAGACTAACTAAACTCTGGTTGGAAATAGTACACTGACAAATTAGTTTTAACTAAAGGTCCACTCTCTCTCTCTCTCTCTCTCTCGCTCGTTTCGAATCTTTCGGGATCATGAGACGAGGCCCAAAAGCCAGTAAGTGGACCTCAGAGAGCTCAGATCCAGTCTAGTTTTGAGTGTTTCAAGAATGAACTTTTTAACTTGAACAAGAAATCTGTTTGTGACAACTAAGAAAACTGCATCAGCTGCAGAAATCACGCGATACGATGCAAAGATCCGGGACAGCTACTAAATGGACCTCGTGGTCAAAGTGTTTTATCTCTCCCGGCTGCATTTCGATGAACTCGGCTGTGGACGTAGATGATAAAACTTTCTTCAGCGTGTGATTTTAGGAAATATAACGGGGGAGCGGTGAGGTCAGAGAAGAAAATGACAAATTATGGTGGGTCAGAAAAAACATTGCATAAGGCATCAAAAGAGCGGAGCGGCCTACAGAGCCGACAATACGAAAACATCACGTCCACACAAGAAACGTGACGTCAGTGGAACAAAGTTAAACCGCTTCCACCTTCAGATGTTAACCTGCTTGTTTGTTTCGCTGCTGCAAACTTTTAGAAAGAAGAGCGACTCAACATGTTTGTCACGTTCACAGAGAGAGAAACCAGAGTCCAGAGTCTTGTTGAAGTTCCTGATCGACGCACGTTTTTGGGTCATTTTAGAATCAGTTGCTTGTTTTAATTTTTTAGCTTAAGTTACTTTTTTTGGACGATGCACATTTTGTTTTTCTTCTACATGTTTTCTTATTGAACAACTAAACCTTTCTCAAAGCATTTCCACATTTTGCAATTTTTCAGAACATTTTTCACAAGTTCTGCTTATACAACGTGCTGAGGACGCGTCGCTGCGCCCCGGGTGTAAACGCCACCTGTGAGCGGACGTTGTCTCACGACACGAAACATCAGAATATGACGCCCTGACCTCCGTCCTGCTCCTCAGAGGATGAACCCTTTAGACGTGAACATGATCTTCCCTCTGGCGCCAAAATTAGAAAATCAATTTCTTTTCAAAAAGCTCAGAACAATAAACAGAACTACACTTCTGACAGATTTAATATGAGAGTTGATGTTGATATAACAGCTGATCTATTTTTACACAAAGGTTTGAAAGGAACTGCAAACATGTTTACTAAAGAACAGCGATCTGCAGCGCCCTCCGGTGGACAAACGCTGTCACATTTACCGACCAGACCACAGAACAAAACCTAAAGCTCATCTGGATCAGTCAGACGTGTAACAGAGACTCTCACTTGTACAGATTCTGGTTTGAGTAAACCGGTTTGGATCCTGTTTGATGGTCCGGGTTTCGGGACTACTCGGAGCTGCTTCTTCTTCTCTTTGATTAAGTCTGTGATGGATTTTATATCTAGCTGCGTCTCGTGTGAACACGCCGGGCGCCTCGCTGCTGCTGTGTGAACGTTTCTTCAGTTTGTGCATACCGAACGTGGCCAACACGCTAATCTGCAGCTCACACACTGAAGCACACAAAGAGCTCAGAGGGGCTGAACACAGAAATGTTGCTTAATCTGAATCACACTCAGGTTTCTATTTTCATTTTGTGGTGAAACGTCGTCACCACCGTGTTTGTTACACAGCTGAGGAATCATCTGTGAAGTATTAACAGTGTTAGTGCTTCCACGTGTACAGTTAATTATCAAATATCTGTTCTTCTTCTGCTGTTGTGAAACTTTATTCAAACTATTATAAACTTTATTTAACTTATTCTGATTCACAGAGACTCTCAGGGGTCATTTGTGCCGGTGACCAATCACAGAGCCAGAAAGACACCAAACATACAACAAAAAAAAGAAAAAAAAGAACACATTTCCTCTCGTCAGCGTCCAAAACCAGAAACAGGATTTTATTTCAAATCAAACTTTGTCATGGCAACAAGAGAAAATTCCACGAAGAGTCCTCGTCTTCACGCCGTCAGCAGACGCTCACCTGCTCACAGATCACATGATTCATCAGCCTCATGATTACGCTGAACCAGTCCGGGTTCTGATTTGTTGTCCAGTGTGAACGGGGTCATTCTGCCTCGTTAACACCATGGCAACCGCTGTGAGTTCGCCAACGCTGCTGTAAACTCACGACGGCGTTCCGGTTTCAGGTCTGATGGAGACGCTGCTGTCGCCAAACAGGCCGATAAAAACACTTTAAAACTAAAGAAACGTTCCCTTTGTGCTGAGAGACAGACAGACAGACAGGAGGAAGAGACAGACAGACAGACAGGAGGAGGGAGACAGACAGACAGGAGGAGGGAGAGACAGGAGGAGGGAGAGACAGGAGGAGGGAGACAGACAGACAGGAGGAGGGAGACAGACAGACAGGAGGAGGGAGACAGACAGACAGGAGGAGGGAGAGACAGGAGGAGGGAGACAGACAGACAGGAGGAGGGAGACAGACAGACAGGAGGAGGGAGAGACAGGAGGAGGGAGAGACAGGAGGAGGGAGACAGACAGACAGGAGGAGGGAGAGACAGACAGACAGGAGGAGGGAGAGACAGACAGACAGGAGGAGGGAGAGACAGACAGACAGGAGGAGGGAGAGACAGACAGACAGGAGGAGGGAGAGACAGGAGGAGGGAGACAGACAGACAGGAGGAGGGAGGAGGGAGACAGACAGACAGGAGGAGGGAGGAGGGAGACAGACAGACAGGAGGAGGGAGGAGGGAGACAGACAGACAGGAGGAGGGAGGAGGGAGACAGACAGACAGGAGGAGGGAGGAGGGAGAGACAGACGGAGGAGGGAGGAGGGAGAGACAGACGGAGGAGGGAGGAGGGAGACAGACAGACAGGAGGAGGGAGACAGACAGACAGGAGGAGGGAGACAGACAGACAGACAGGAGGAGGGAGGAGGGAGACAGACAGACGGAGGAGGGAGAGACAGACAGACGGAGGAGGGAGAGACAGACAGACGGAGGAGGGAGAGACAGACAGACGGAGGAGGGAGAGACAGACAGACGGAGGAGGGAGAGACAGACAGAGAGAGAGAGAGACGGGTGGAGTCTGACCTCATAACGACACGCTGAAACAAGAACCTGATCCAGATATTGAAGGTCCTGATTCTGATCTATGATCCTGATCAGAGTTTTTGATCTGAGCGACTGGAGGACGAGAGACCGGCCGCGGGTCTCCGTCCGCTCTGGCGGTCTGACCCGCTGATCTCAGCGCCCGTGGACAGTTTGTGTCTCCAGCAGGTGAGACAGGTTCAAGTCACCTGTCTGAAGATTTTAAAATGTACAGTCGTCTGATTGGCTGTTCAGACCTGCTGACCTCTGACCTCTCAGACCGGTCCTTCTCCAAACCAAAAGTCCCAGTCCTGCAGGGGTCCAGGTCTGAACCGGTCCGGTCCTGATCAGCGCTGGCCGGTATAAGCTCTGAACCAGGAGGTGACCGAGGCGGCGGCAGACGAGATCATCCCTCCAGTGTTGGCGGAGGGCTGGGAAACCTGCAAAGCACTCTGGGAAAGATCCATGGGCTGGAGGAAGAGAAGAAGAAGAAGAAGAAGAAGAAAAAAAGTGTTAATCTGAAGCTTCTGATCCAAATGTTCTCTGTGAAGCCTGATGAGGACCTGGTTCTCTTTGTTCTCCAGGCGTCGCTGCACTTTGGACCTCGGCTCTCAATTAGCCAATTATTTTCCTTCAAGCCTCTGCGTCTCTCTCAGTATCCGAACCGTCTTCCTAAACCTGGTCTGACTCGGCAGACCTGTCCGGATCCAGGTGTTCTTACCTGTGATGGGATGTCACAGAATCGTGGGCTAGGCACCGTCTCCCAGTCCGTCCCCAGGTCCGTCTCCTCGTCCGTCACCGCCTCGTCCCCGCTCTCCTCCGCCGGCCCCGCGGCCTCCGGCTCCACAAACTCCATTGACTCCTCCAGGTCGGCGCTCACCTCAAACGGACCCGTCCTGGACCGAACCCAACAGAACCAGACCGGAGACAACAGGGACACGTCAGAAAATACCGTCAGTTAAATGTCTGAACTTTTGTTGAAATCAAACATCCTCCCAGCTCTCTGATTGGCTCCAGACAGACCGGAGTATCTCACCTGCCCAGGTTGTTGTTGTCGGGGGAAACCAGAAACATGATGTTCCTCAGAGTGTGATGAGGGTGGAGCTTCTCACTGTCGACGTGCTGCACACACACACACACACACACACACACACACACACACACACACACACACACACACACACCCCCCACCTGGCTTAAACTCTTATTTCTAATTAAATAATAAATCATTTAAAGTTGTATATTAAACATAATCAGCTTCATCAGGACTGAACCTCCAGGTCTGAAGAGCCTGAAACCTTAAACCTGCGTCCTCTCTAGCAGCCAGCAGGGGGGACGACTTAAACCTGCGTCCTCTCTAGCAGCCAGCAGGGGGGACGACTTAAACCTGCGTCCTCTCTAGCAGCCAGCAAGGGGGACGACTTAAACCTGCGTCCTCTCTAGCAGCCAGCAGGGGGCAACTTAAACCTGCGTCCTCTCTAGCGGCCAGCAGGGGGGACGACTTAAACCTGCGTCCTCTCTAGCAGCCAGCAGGGGGGACGACTTAAACCTGCGTCCTCTCTAGCAGCCAGCAGGGGGGACGACTTAAACCTGCGTCCTCTCTAGCAGCCAGCAGGGGG
>NW_025741157.1:0-3434 GCF_021292245.1 Micropterus dolomieu
TCCAGTATACCTTAACTTTATTGATATAGACCTCCAGTATACCTTAACTTTATTGATATAGACCTCCAGTATACCTTAACTTTATTGATATAGACCTCCAGTATACCTTAACTTTATTGATATAGACCTCAGTATACCTTAACTTTATTGATATAGACCTCAGTATACCTTAACTTTATTGATATAGACCTCAGTATACCTTAACTTTATTGATATAGACCTCAGTATACCTTAACTTTATTGATATAGACCTCAGTATACCTTAACTTTATTTATATAGACCTCAGTATACCTTAACTTTATTGATATAGACCTCAGTATACCTTAACTTTATTGATATAGACCTCAGTATACCTTAACTTTATTTATATAGACCTCAGTATACCTTAACTTTATTGATATAGACCTCAGTATACCTTAACTTTATTGATATAGCCCTCAGTATACCTTAACTTTATTGATATAGACCTCAGTATACCTTAACTTTATTTATATAGACCTCAGTATACCTTAACTTTATTTATATAGACCTCAGTATACCTTAACTTTATTTATATAGACCTCCAATATTATTTAATTGTTAGGTAATTAAACGGCTCCAGCTGTTGTGACTTTTTAATCCATGAAGCTTTTATATTAGAGTCTAGAAAAGACATTTTAAAACTGACGTCTTGGTGTGGTCTGTGGACCGAGCAGGAGAAACACTACTGAGCATGTGCAGTGGGACCCAGCTCTGAAGTTAGAAAACTGTTTATTCGCTCAGCGATTAGTTTACACTGATGTGAGTGGACGCCATCTTTAACCACTTACTATAATATCTGTATGTATGTGTGTGTGTGTGTGCTCAATTAATGTTTCTGTGTGTGCCCGTTGCCTTACCTGGTTACCATGGTTACTTACAGAAGCTGCAGGCGGCCATATCAGATGCTCAGGTGGCGCAGCAGCAGCACCGCATGGTGAGACAGAAGTCGCAGCGCTTCCTCAAACTGAACAACAACCAGTGAGGTCACTTCCTGTCAGCACTCCTGCTGGTTTATATCTTACACTGCATCTTAAATGTGGGACTGTTCCTTTAAGAGACAACAATGCTGATCTGTCACATGATTCACCTGGGCCATCACAGCTCACCTGAAATACTGAGGTTTTATTTAAACTCAGTTTAGGCTTTATTTTATTTTATTTTAATTCAAATTAATCACCACAGTTCAAATTCTGCTGTATTATTTGATTAATTTAGGTACACGCTTCAGTGTTATTACACATAAACTTGCAGATATTTGTATGAGAGAACGATGGAGAAACAAAAACTGGTTCATGTTCTGTGTTTCTCCCCTGAAATATTGAAATGTGTTGTGGGTTTGATTCCCACCGAAGGCTCTTATTTTGAAGTCGTGTACCCTTCAGCACATGGCTGCTGGAGCCATGAGGTTGTTGTTTGAACTTCAGCTCGGTCAGCAGGACCTACTCTGAAAACATCAATGACTTCTGTCGCTAAAGAATGAAAGTCCAACATCAGCTGTTAAATTAATGTTGAATCTGATAACAGAGCTGCAGCTAAAAATGTACCAAAGCTCAGTGATTTCTCATTATCTGTCGAAAACCTCCTGATGAATATAAATGTGGTGGTCTGTTGAGTTATTCTGAAGGTTTATATTTTAGTCTTCAGTTTCAGGATGCTGGGTATTTTCGTCCCTGCTGTTTGCCTGAAGGTTGCGCTGTTGCATTTTGAATATGAAGCCATAAAAACATGTTGCACTAAACAAATATTTTACAATAATCAGTTTGTTGATGGTGATGAATGTTTGATGTTGTTCAACTTCAAAGAAACAAACACATGAAGATCTGAAAATAGTAATCCAACAAGTTAATTACATCTTATAAACTCAGAAGAGAATAAAATAAAAGTCTGCAATTACTCAGAATCCCGATTTTGAATTGACTGTGTAATCCATAAATTCCCAAATTCATGATTCAGTTTGATTCATCTTAGTTCAAGTTTTTTATGTTTGAAAATGAAAGAACAATAAAATTCCTTCTTTTTCTTTCACTGATCAATAAATCAGTGAGTTTCAGATCGTCCTGTGTTACTGTTTGAAGAACAGTTTACTTGTGAACTTTAAATCAGTTTGATTGCTGAGTGAAATGAGGAAATATTTGTATTATCTTTGCTGTAACCAAGTGTTGGTCTTCATGTTGATTTGTGAGAAGTTGAACTTTAAGTTTGAAGTAAAAAGAAAACGTTCTGTAACCTGAATCATGTAAAGATGTAATAACGTCTGCTGGACTGTCTGTTTAAGAGTGGTCTTTGTGATCAGAGTGAGACATCACCTGCTGTATTCACAAAACATCTTTGGAATAAACCATCATCTCTGCTGTTATTGATTGTTTTGATTTACTGATGAGCTGATTGGACATTAACTGTTCAAAGTAGATTGTCTCTGTGTTGTTGAGGTTGTGACTCAGGAACCACGTACTTCTACTCTGAACGCCTGTCGAGTCTTTGACAGGGTCACATCAGCACTGACGGTAACAGGCACACGTCTAACAGAAGGTCAAATGAGCAGCTCCCTGAAGTGATACTGTGTACTACACATATACTGTATACTATGTACTACACATACTGTACTACACTGTATATTGTGTACTACACATATACTGTACTACACTGTATACTGTGTACTACACTGTATACTACACCGTATACTGTGTACTACTCTGTATACTGTACTACACTGTATACTACACCGTATACTGTGTACTACTCTGTATACTACACCGTATACTGTGTACTACTCTGTATACTATGTACTACACTGTATACTACTCTGTATACTGTACTATTCTGTATACTGTGTACTATTCTGTATACTGTGTACTATACTGTATACTACACCGTATACTGTGTACTACTCTGTATACTATGTACTACACATATACTATGTACTACCCTGTGTACTACTCTGTATACTGCATATAACTCTGTATACTGCGTACTATTCTGTATACTGTGTACTACTCTGTATGCTGTGTGCTATACTGTATACTACACCGTATACTGTATACTGTGTACTATACTGTATACTATGTACTACACATATACTATGTACTACACTGTATACTACACTGTATGCGGTTTACTACTACTGTATACTACTCTGTATAATGTATACTACAGTTTATACTGCGTACTACTCTGTATACTGTGTACTATTCTGTATACTGTGTACTACAGTACACTCGCAGTCATGGTTCTGTAACAGGGAGAACACTGTGCGCAGTCAGCCTTTAAGGCGGCTGATGGTTCTGGAACAGGGAGAACACTCTGCGCAGTCAGCCTTTAAGGCGGCTGATGGTTCTGTAACAGGGAGAACACTGTGCGCAGTCAGCCTTTATGGCGGCTGATGGTTCTGTAACAGGGAGAACACTGTGCGCAG
>NW_025741157.1:3454-12529 GCF_021292245.1 Micropterus dolomieu
TACTACACTGTATACTACACCGTATACTGTGTACTACTCTGTATACTACACCGTATACTGTGTACTACTCTGTATACTATGTACTACACTGTATACTATTCTGTATACTGTACTATTCTGTATACTGTGTACTATTCTGTATACTACACCGTATACTGTGTACTACTCTGTATACTATGTACTACACATATACTATGTACTACCCTGTGTACTACTCTGTATACTGCATATAACTCTGTATACTGCGTACTACTCTGTATGCTGTGTGCTATACTGTATACTACACCGTATACTGTATACTGCGTACTACTCTGTATACTGTGTACTATACTGTATACTATGTACTACACATATACTATGTACTACACTGTATACTACACTGTATGCGGTTTACTACTACTGTATACTACTCTGTATAATGTATACTACAGTTTATACTGCGTACTACTCTGTATACTGTGTACTATTCTGTATACTGTGTACTACAGTACACTCGCAGTCATGGTTCTGTAACAGGGAGAACACTGTGCGCAGTCAGCCTTTATGGCGGCTGATGGTCCTGTAACAGTGAGAACACTGTGCGCAGTCAGCCTTTATGGCGGCTGATGGTCCTGTAACAGTGAGAACACTGTGCGCAGTCAGCCTTTATGGCGGCTGATGGTCCTGTAACAGGGAGAACACTGTGCGCAGTCAGCCTTTAAGGCGGCTGATGGTCCTGTAACAGGGAGAACACTCTGCGCAGTCAGCCTTTAAGGCGGCTGATGGTCCTGTAACAGTGAGAACACTGTGCGCAGTCAGCCTTTATGGCGGCTGATGGTTCTGTAACAGGGAGAACACTGTGCGCAGTCAGCCTTTAAGGCGGCTGATGGTTCTGTAACAGGGAGAACACTGTGCGCAGTCAGCGTTTAAGGCGGCTGATGGTTCTGTAACAGGGAGAACACTGTGCGCAGTCAGCCTTTAAGGCGGCTGATGGTTCTGTAACAGGGAGAACACTGTGCGCAGTCAGCCTTTAAGGCGGCTGATGGTTCTGTGACAGTGAGAACACTGTGCGCAGTCACGGTTCTGTAACAGGGAGAACACTCTGCGCAGTCAGCCTTTAAGGCGGCTGATGGTTCTGTGACAGTGAGAACACTGTGCGCAGTCACGGTTCTGTAACAGTGAGAACACTGTGCGCAGTCAGCCTTTATGGCGGCTGATGGTTCTGTAACAGGGAGAACACTGTGCGCAGTCAGCGTTTAAGGCGGCTGATGGTTCTGTAACAGGGAGAACACTGTGCGCAGTCAGCCTTTAAGGCGGCTGATGGTTCTGTAACAGGGAGAACACTGTGCGCAGTCAGCCTTTAAGGCGGCTGATGGTTCTGTGACAGTGAGAACACTGTGCGCAGTCACGGTTCTGTAACAGTGAGAACACTGTGCGCAGTCAGCCTTTATGGCGGCTGATGGTTCTGTAACAGGGAGAACACTGTGCGCAGTCAGCGTTTAAGGCGGCTGATGGTTCTGTGACAGGGAGAACACTGTGCGCAGTCATGGTTCTGTAACAGTGAGAAGACTCTGCGCAGTCAGCCTTCAAGGCGGCTGATGGTTCTGTAACAGTGAGAACACTGTGCGCAGTCATGGTTCTGTAACAGTGAGAACACTGTGCGCAGTCATGGTTCTGTGACAGTGAGAACACTGTGCGCAGTCAGCCTTTATGGCGGCTGATGGTTCTGTGACAGTGAGAACACTGTGCGCAGTCATGGTTCTGTAACAGTGAGAACACTCTGCGCAGTCAGCCTTTAAGGCGGCTGATGGTTCTGTGACAGGGAGAACACTCTGAATTCAGCGTTTAAAAGTTAAACAACAGTAAATACGCAGAAACGCAACTACAGAGGGACAGTGGAGTTCTTCATGTTCAGACTGTTGAATCTGAGCTGGTGCGTTTGTTGAAGGAAACTTTAAAACTTCCTCAGGACGTTCTGCAGCGTCTGTCTCTGGTTTCCAAGCTGATGATGTCCCTGGGAAGTGAACTCTGAATGATTCGACTGAGGATCTGCTGAGGTCTCCTACAGACCACATCCTGTGATCTGCCCAGGTGAAGGTTCAGCTTCCTCTCAGATTAAACTCATCTCAGGCTCCGCTCATCCTGTCTCCACGGAAACACACTCTCTGATTGATGGTTTCCTTGACAACAGTTTGATGACTTCCTGTTCCTGCACAGCTGAAACAGGAAGTGAATCATCACCAGTTTTATCTGTTTCTAATGAGTGAAGGTCAGTTCAACAAAGGAGGAGACGCTTGATGACGACTGATGGGGATGATTTTTAGGTTAGGAGCAGGTAGTGGTAGTCAGGCCGAGTGCAAATTAAAGCTCCTTACCTTCACAATACCTCTTATTAACTGTGCCGTTAATGCGGCTCTGTGAAAGAGCGGTCAGGTTTCGACCTTTGTGGCACAGTCCACAGATTTCCTGTCTGTTAGTCTTCGTCTTGATAACCAGGATTTCCCTCTTGTCCCTGTCATACTGTAAAAAATCCGTGTCCTTGATACATTCTGATAGCGTGTCAATAGGGCCCAGATCATCCGGGGACACGGGAAGAAATAACTGGCTGTCACCAGCATGATTGTGGCTTCACACATTGTGATTCTTGAGAAGTTGGCCGAGAGGCAACAAGTGGAATGGTATGGTATGATGAAAACTAGTCCAGTTCTGACCCAGAGAGGCAGACCCGCCTCTCAAGTCTCCACATTAAAACATCGTGATGGAAAGTGCACTTAGGTCCAACAATACAAACGTAGAAACCACCACTGTCACCGTTTACTCTGACATCAATGATGAGCAGCGCTGTTTCTGGACTGTGGCCGGGGTGAAGATCCTGTATGTTGTGGTTGTCAGGTGATCCGTTAACTGCCTGTGCAGGACGTTTAGCTTAGAAACAGAAGGTTAGAGATTGGTCAGTAGTTACTGATGAGTCTAAAGTGGGTTTCTTTAGAAGTGAAGACTGGGAGAAATGTTTACAGTGCTTAAAATATCCTTCGATAAAGGAAAAGGAGGTGAGGATGGGATGAAGGGACTCCACATCACCATCAGCACTGACTGGTGAAAATGTGTTAAAATAGTAGTGAACAGATGAGGAGGAGGAGCAGGCGTGACTTCTGCTGATTTTAGCTCTGTTGTGAAAGAAGGCTGAAAGATCTTCACGCTTAATCAGCTGGACTTTAAGTTCTGGAGTCTGGACAAAAAGAGGCCCTGAACCCTTTGCTTTATCATTAATCCACCCGTTAGCCAAGGACTTTGATTTTGCCTGGAGCAATATCATCTCAAACCTGGATCCAGTTCGATGCTGAGAGACACCACAGGCCTCCCGTTGGTTGTCTGGCTCTCTAGAATCATAGGCTTCAGTCTTAGCTACATGAATATTACACGGAAATGGATGTTTCTGTGAACACCTGCCAGGGAAACAGGATTTACATCTGAAGAAGTGTTGACAACATTTGGTCTATTAGCACAGATGTGCACATTTCATCCAGATCCTGTTATTAGATGATGCTGGAACTCTCCAGTCTCTTCTTTATTAATTGCAGCTGCCAAAAAGAAGAGTGATGTTGCTCCGGGGCAGGGCCACCTCCAGCATATCGTACTCCGCAGGAGCTGGCCTTGGACCTGAACAAGGAGGGAAGAAGAAGACAGACTTTATTATTCCCCCAAGAAGAATAGAGGGTGGAAGAGCATCTGAATCCACGCCGCCACAAACGGAGGCTGCATGAAACTAAGATGAGCAGAAAGATGCAAGTGGAGCTGCCATAATTAAGACGATGACTGATGCCTTCTCCGCCAACAGAGAGCTTCAACTTGAAATTAAATATACAAATGATGTGACTTGTTTGTCTTATTTTTCTGTCCTCAGGCAGAGAGGGTTATGTCACAACCTGGATTTGATCAGCCCAAACGTCATCTCTAAAGGTGCACCTCAGAACATTTGAATATTCATTTTCTTCAGTAATTTAAGTCAAAGTTAAATTTCCAGATGTTCTAGATTCTTTATTTGTTTTAATCTTGATGATCGCGTCTTACAGCTAGTGGAAATCTCAAACTATTAGAATAAAGAATCTGTGATACAGAAATACGGACCTTCTGAAGAGCTTACCAGTTCTGATAATCGCCAAGATTAAAACAAAAAAGAAATATTTCACTTTGTGTAATGAACCTAAAATATATGAAAGTCTGGATCTGTGGTTGCGGGTCACCTGCTGCCCCCGTGTTCCTGCCCAAAACCAGGTTAGGTTATTATATTTATATATATATTTTATAAGGTTATTATAGTTTTGGATTTTGTATTAGTTTTATTATGTTTCAACTTTTGTTTTCAATTTCAGTTTAATTAGTTTTTAACGTGGGTTTGCTGGTTTAGTTTTTAGTTTTGGAAAATGCTTAGTTTTAGTTTAGTTTTCATTAGTGTTAGTTTTAGTCTTTGTCGCTGTGCGATGCCAAGCTCAGCTCAGTTTAGTTCAGTCCAGTTTAGTTTATTCACAAAACATTAAAATACACACAAGTACAATCATTAGAAATAATGCAACGGACAACCTTTTTTAAGCTATATGAAGCTTGTACGTAGTGGCTGACATGCAGTAAATATAATGACCAGCAGACAAGTTAACCCAGCGCAAGGGGAGCTCACAGTCAATGTGCGCTACTAGGACCAAGTTTATCCCACATGCAGGATGAGCTCTAAGACCATCAGAACAAAACAAGGAAAAGAAAACCACCACGACAGCGACTCACTACCTGCAACCCAGACTAAACACAACTCTGTACAGTTGTTGCATTCATATTATTTTGTACACGTGTAGCTTATGTATAAAAGATAATAAAAAACATGTTCAAATCGCACCAACTACCAGCCGATCCCTACCTGGGTCTCCCCGGCGGAGTTAGCCTCCCCCTAACGTTACATGGGGCTCTTACAGGGGCAGGGGGTGCAGGGGGGTAGCAGGTTGACTAAGGGGCAACCTGCTCTCCCGCCTGAGCCACAGCCGCCCTTTATTATAGCTTTATACTGATTATTTCAACTAGATAATAATAATACAACTAGTTACTGAGCGGGAAAACTGATGCTTTGTCACTGCACCTCCAAATGGTTTTAGAAAATACATTTCTGCTGAGTGTCATTTTTTGCAACTGTGCAGTTTCCTTTTTCTGTAGCTATGAAAGAAAAACAGACGGAGATAAAGAAAGTAAAAGTAAATTCTTAGGAGTGATACCTCTGATGAAACAAAACAGCTCTGACCTGAAATAACCTGAAACATTTTTTAAATCAGAGATTTAAACCCTGAACCTTGAACGTCCTGTGTTAAATGCATGATGGGAAATGAATTGAGGGAAATGAACAGCGGGAAATGTCACCTGAGATATGAGACAGGATGGCTGGAGGTTCAGCTGAGAGTCAAACTAACAGTCACCGTGTGAGAAAACTGGTTCGCCTCCACCTGCTTCACCGTGTGACCTCTCAGTCCTCGGGGTTCAGACGGGCTCTGCTTGGTCCTGCTGGTTTACACAGACTACGTCTTCATGAGGCCGACTAAAACGCTGGTTTCTAGGCGTGCAGACTCAACGTACGGACGGTATTGCTTCTATGTCGGAGCATTTGCTTTCTATGTCCAGATAGTTTTACACGTTCTGACAGGAGGTGTGCTGGATTGTTTCATATGATATCACGTAGCAGGAACATCAGGTGTCACTGAGATTATAAACACATACTGTAAAAGTCAGTATGAGTGTTTGGGGGTATATATGATATTGTTCTGAGAAGGAGCATGATTTGTAGCTGTGTTTGATCTGAGGGCTGGATGAATATGCTTTTCAGTGTCGGGAGGAGATGGCCACCCCCGTTAAAGAAGCTGTGCGTGAGAATACTGGCACATTAATGATAGAGGAAGACATTTCCAGAAAATATAAAACCCTGTTGGTAACACAGAGGGAGGAAATAATCATCACCTTTCACTTCAAACAGGCGAACACACACCTGGAGGATAAAACACACCTGTAATCTGGGTGATCAACATGTTGTACTGCGGGGAAGTGATGAGGAACGGACGGACACTGAAGGAAGGAAAACAGGACCGGAAGGGCACTGGAAAGACTTGATGAAACTTCTCTCTTTGTACTACGGAGCCCCTGAAGGGTCACGGCGAGAACATTTTTGAGGACTGCTTTAGCATTACCTCTGATGTGTCTCACCTGTGCGTGCTCCCTACCTGCTCGTTTGCCTGTGTATAAATGTTCTGTTCAGACTCTGTCTGGTTAGAGTTGCTTGTTGAAGCTTCTGTTAGTGTTCTGAATTTTTGGGCTCAATCTGTTCTGCTTGGACCTTTCATTCATAGAGTTAAACCTTGTTTTGGACTTTGCTACATGTAAGTTAGGGAATCTTGTTTTTGTTCATTTAAACTTCACAAACTGAATCTCTGCCTTTGTGTTTGGGTCCAAAACTCACGTGACCAACATTGACACTTTTATACACTTTGTAAATTTAAAATACTATTATCACTCCGGCTTGGCTGAATACTTATTATTTACTGAGAGATGCATATCGGCCAGTCTGCCAGCTAATCAACATTTTAAATTCAATATTTAATCAACAGTCAGTGTCGGTCCATTGCTTTCCATCTTGGTCCAGAGTTGTAACCTTGACAGAGAGGCAGATCAAATGAGTCCACAGAGTCCACTGCTGCTGGAAAGGGAGTAGCTGATGAACCCGAACACATTGTGATAGGCCCTGATATCTGGAGTTCACTCAGAGCTGGAAGACCTGCACAGACCACGAGACCCAATGCCCAGCGAGGTTAGCAACACAGACTGCAGAGAGAGGTGGTCTTATGGGAGGCGGCAAGCAAAGGTGAAAAGTAAGGGTTCTCCAAAGAGTCAAATGTTGAAGTACTGAGAGTTTACTTAAACTAATTACACTGCTCAGAATAATTAAGGGAACACTTAAATCACACATCATATCTCAATGAACATTATAGTTCCATATCTTTACTGTACATTGTATAATTCTTGGAGAACAAAATGACGTAAAAACGGTCATTGGAAACCAAAATCACCAACCGACTGAGCGCTGGATTCAAAATCACAAGTAAAAAAAACCTGAAACCACAGGCTGATCAAAGCTGCATGAGTTTCTTCATGTGTTCAGCCCCCACCTGCCTGTCGGGGTTCCTGATGAGATGGTGGGTGGTGTCCTGGGGGATCTCCTGCCAGACCTGGCTCAGGGCATCTGTGAGCTCCAGGGCAGTCTGTAATGTGTGGCCCCCTGCAGCAGGGGGAACCCAGGGCCCACTGCACTGATGCACTGATCAATAACTGCTTCCGCTTCCTAACTGGAGAGATTGATAGTTTTTTTTATATAATATGTTTATTAATTTTCAGGAAAAAGAATAAAGAAAGAAGAGAGAGGAAAGGGAAAAAGAACACCTGACAATAATCACACCGCACGTCTTGGATTACAACAATATTCCACGGTCTTAGTTAAGATGGGTACTATAAACAAAACCATCAAAAGGTACGAAAATAAATGAATTCGACACATATAAAATCACATACTCATTTGCACAGTGAGGGTATTTTTATACAATAGCCAATGTCTATGAGCTCACATTTTTAAGGAAATTCAGTACCAGGTCCCAAGTTTTATCAAACTTTTCTCCTCAATCTTCATTATAGAATCTCAGTCTTTCCAGATGTAAAGTGTTTGACAATTCTCCCAGCCACAAATTATATGAAGGCACAGAATCTGTTCAGTTTTTTTGCAATCACCATCCCCAAATAGAATCGCTATTCTTTCAAATTTATTGACGGAAGAAAGCACACTTGCGAGTAACAGAGTCTGAGGAGTCTATATTTGGCTTGTAGCTGTGTAAATGAGGCAAATTTTCCCCCAATATACAAATCTTTTGTGTTATTAATGCCTTTCTTTTTCCAAGCAGAGAAAACAATATCATTTAGGCCAGGTATGAAAGCGTGATTTTCACAAATTGGTGTATCTGTATATACACTTGATATGCCTTGATATGGAGTTTTATCTGCTCCCATGTGTGCATAGTGCCACTGGATAACTCTGAAGTTTATTTGACTTTACGTTATACTGTGACGATTAAGTGTTCCCTAAATTTATTTGAGCAGCGTACATTACCTGTTGAGCAGTAGCGCTATATCACCGTAGGTAACGCCCGGTTCAAAGTCAGATTCGATGAGCTGATCCACACTGGGTCGCTGGGAGCAGCTGAGCGGAAACAGGCGGCTACGGCTCGGGAAGGGTCACAAGAAGAAAAGGATTACCAGAAAGGACAAAACATGTTGTGAGGTAATGAAAAAATAATCCTCAAAAACATCCTCGCTATGACCCTTCAGGGGCTCCGTATTCTCCTGCTCATCTACTGTCCAACAGGTGGCAGCAACAAGCAGTAAATCTGAATCAGAATCAGTTCTGTTGGCCAGGTGTGTGTCGCTTACAAGGAAGTGGACCCTTTATGTTGCTCTCAGTGTTACACAGAAACAACTACAAACAAGGACAGCAAGCTCGATAAGGTACATATGAACCTACTGTGTATGTGTGTGTATATATACATACATACATATATATATGTATAAGAAGCTGAGATAAATATCTGAGTGATGTCTTTGAAGGTTCCCAGTCATTCAGGTCATAGTTATCCAACGAAGGTTTAAATCAAGGGCAAATGGACTTGGTTGAAGATACAAGAAGACATTTCGTCCCTCATCTGAGAGACTTCTTCAGTTTTGAGTAACTGGGAAACTCAGCTATTTAACCTCAGTGGGGTCGTTTGCCAGGATCGTCGATACCGCTGGTTCGTTAGTGTTCCTGGTTGCTGTAACGACAGTCGTTACGGTCGTTAGGACTTCCCCTGTCCAAGACTGAACGACCATCGTTGGTATCTTCACCTGAGGCCAATAGGTTACGTTTGTTGAGTTTCCTGGGAAGTGATGAAAGGACAGCATTGTAAGTGGGGGATAAGTGGTGGCGTAGACCCCCTCCCCTGTTCAATGACGGCTTCTCAACCCTGGTGTAGATGCTTCCTTGACACC
>NW_025741158.1:0-14416 GCF_021292245.1 Micropterus dolomieu
AGCCACATCCGGGTTAGAGAAAGGTGGAGAAGGAAGGTGGTAGTTCAGTGTAATGTCTAGTTTTAACTTGTCCTGCTGAGACTGTTGTGAGATGACCCCTCACACCAGTGAGCACACACACAAAACTCCTTTGTCGGACAACGGGTAGAGGAACATAAGACTACACAATGTTCTATACAACAAAGAGTAAAGCAGCAGTTGCGGTCAAATCTACATAACACAGAACTATCCTAAAATACAATCCAGAATAGAGCTGCAATTATTTTCTAAATTTATCAATCCTTTGGTCTACATAATGTCAGAAAACAGAATAACTTTAACAATTAGACCTAATTCAGAGCTGCAACAATTAGTCAATCCATCGATTAATCGACAGCCAGAAAATTAATGAGCAACTATTTTGTTAATCGTTTCAGTCATTTTGCAAGCAAAAATAACAAATACTCTTCTTCAATATCAAACTTTCAATCAATCAAACTTTATTTCTAAAGCACATTTAAAATAACCAGGTTCATTGACATGAAACAGTAAATACACAAACCATATACAACACCAGACAAATAAAACATACAGTTCTCATGCCGGTTTAAAAGCCAAGGAATAAAAATGTGTTTTAAGTCGTGATTTAAAAACCGGAAGGCTTGGAGCCGATCTGAAGAGGCAATATATTCCACAGTCTTGGGGCTGCGACTGAGAAAGCTCTGCTCTTGAGCCATGTTTTAGGGACAACAAGAAGAGACTGGTTCGCAGACCTTAATGACCTTGAAGGCGCATGTGGCTTCAACAGATCAGTGATATAGGCTGGAGCTAGTCCATGGAGGGCTTTAAAAACAAACAATACAATCTTAAAATCAATCCTAAAATTAACAGGGAGCCACTGAAGAGAGGCAAGAACAGGGGTGATGTGATCTCGCTTAGGAGTTCCAGTAAGGAGACGAGCGGCAGCATTTTGAACCAGTTGTAGTCAAGAGAGGGAGGCCTGGCTAACGCCTACATACAGAGCATTACAATAATCTAGGCGTGTTGTGATAAATGCATGTATGACCCTCTCGAAATCTGTGAAGGATAAAAAGGGCTTCAGCTTAGTAAGAAAGAAACTTGCTTTTACAACAGAATTGATCTGCTTCTCCATTTTAAAATCACAATCCATTTTAACTCCCAGGTTTGTTACAAAAGACTTAACATAAGGTTGCAAAGTGCCCAGGTCTATTTGTGAGACATCAGAGGTGCCACAGGTCTAAAAACCATGACTTCAGTTTTACCCTCGTTGAAGTTTAAAATATCTAAGGCCATCCATGCTTTAATATCATTAAAACAGTCAACCATTCTTGTTAAAGAACTACCATCTTTTCTTTTAATGGGCAGGTAAATTTGCGAATCATCTGCGTAGAAATGGAAGCTGATGTTATGTCTTTTTAAGATAGTTCCTAGGGGAAGCAAATAGAGTGAGAAAAGAATTGGCCTGAGAATCGAAACCTGGGGAACTCCACATGTGAGGGACACAGAAGGTGAAATAGATCCACCAAAACTGACTCTAAAATCTTTCTGACAAGTATGACCTAAACTAGTCTAAGGCAGTGCCCTTAATCCCCATGCCATGCTCGAGGTGAGAAATAAGGACACTGTGGTCAACTGTGACAAATGCTGCTGTAAGATCTAAAAGCATAAGAACTGCATAATCTCCAGAGTTAGTTGAGAATAAAAGATCATTAAAAACTCTTAAAAGTGCGGATTCAGTGCAATGAAATGTCTTAAAACCACACCTCAAGAACACTGTGTATCTAAAAAGGACTGCAACTGTAAAATAACTGCTTTCTCTAAAATCTTTGAGACAAAGAGGAGTTTAGAGATAGGGCGATAGTTTGAAAGTACTGATGTGTCCAAATTAGTTTTTTTAATGAGTCGCTGCTTGTTTAAAATAGGCTGGTACAGAACCTGAAGTAAGGCTGCTATTTATAATTTCTTGGATGTTAGATCCAATAGTGTCCCACACTTCTTTAAAAAGGCGAGGTGAGACAATATCAGTGGGACAACCTGAGGGCAAATGTGTAACAATACAATATGAGGAAATATAAAGGAATGATTTCAAAGGCTAGTGAGTTTAGTCATCATATTTACTCCCTGCTGCGCCTTATGGTCGCCTAATCACTGCCATGATTTGCTTTCCACCAAATATATATCTGTCTTCACTGTATCTGACTTTGTTTTGTTTTTCTGAACCATGAAGCCTGAGCAACACCACAATTCACTCCTGATGACAGAGTCTGCCAAATGCCATAATTATAAATGTGAATAAACAGTAGACTTACAGTGTGATGAACAATCTGCTTACTCAGGATGGTGAGCACATGTTCTCTGACATGGCAAATAAAACATTAAATTAGCTTCATCCCATCTGTCTTTTTTTATCACCCTTTTTTACAGAAACATATTACAAGACATCCACACTCTGTGGTGTCTGGGATCTCTGGAGTAACCATTAGCCCCCACCAGAGAGCTTATAAACTGGTACACAAAACAGACCACTTCCCCATGTGCTGTTACCAACACAGTGAGTCTACACAGACACTGAAGTGGGCAATATTAAGCCATGCTGAGCTACTTTTGTAGCTGTCCCTATGACGGAAAAAAGGAGTAGTTGGTAACAAGGCAGATTAGACTAATCCACTTGGCCCTGATGCCAAGCACTTGACCTGAGGAAGCGTTGCCACAACAATACTCACACTCATCAGCTATAAACAGCAAGGCTCGAAATATGTAGAGCGGGTCAGGAAAAGGACTTGAACACTAGAAACAAGGTGAGGAATGTAAACCCAAGCTGTGTTGTTGAAAGCAGATGTGAACATAGTGAAGATGGCACCAAAGGCCACTGGGCCTCCTGCTTAACAAAACCAACACATGATGACATATGCTGAAATGTCCTGTAACTGTTTTCTAGGCTGCTGAAAAGCCAACACACATCACACCTCTCTGACCACTTTCAACTGCAAAGATCACATTTCAACATAAGCACCGATCACTAAGAAAAATACACACTTTTAACATCAAAAGTATGCTAAGTGCACGCAGTGGCAGATCTTTCCTGGTGCACGACAGCACCTCCACCATCCACTCTTTAAAAAAGCAGACTGGAGTCTGACCCCTCGGCGCCAAACTCCTGCTGAGAATTAAATTAACTCATCAAAACAAACTACCGGTTGCTCTGGAGGCTCCAAGAGACTGGCATCGCCAAAGAATCCAGGACCGCTCCCACCAAAACAGGGTCCTCCTCAGTTTGATGCAGAGCTGCTGGATGGCCGGACTTGTGTGCCAGGTCAGCCTGTTTGGAGGCTCAGTGGACTAAAGAGGTGAATCTGACTCACAACCAATGTGTCATGTTATCCCAAGGTTTTCTTCTTTCCTCTGTTCGCTATGCTGTCTAATAAAAGCTGCTTAGGAAGAATATTAAAAACAGTGGTTGTTCCTGTTTTTGTTTAGTTTTTCCCCTTGAATAACTTTTGAAATATGCGTGTGAATCAGACTTCCTAAAATTTAACTTAGAGAGTTAGAACAAGCCTGGGTTCCCAAAGAAGTGGCTAAAAGAGCATAGCTTTATTTTGTAGGAGGAGTGTAAGAAATGCATCCAAACGGGCCTCTGATGAGTAGAGAAACAATAACATACTCTTCCAGAAAACAGTCATAAGTTATATACAGTAATTTATACAACTTACACCAAAGACTACGATTCAGGCTGGGAGAACTGTTATTTCAGCTGCATTAAAATAATAAATGTAAAATGTTATCGTGCAATGTCTTTAATTCTTTAGATTTTCACCCCATTTTTTCCTCACTAATTTGAAACGTTTGAACCAGTGGGACTCAATAAGGCCAATGTATAGGGCTGAAACTAACAACAATTATTTTTGCAGTTAATCAATTCATCATTTGGTCTGTTAAATTGTGGTTGTTTTTTTTTGACCAACAGTCCAAAACACTAAGATCTTCAACTTATGACCCTTTTTGTAGCTCATTAGCTGTTCATATTGTTTATTCTGTATATATCACACCCACCTACCTGCACAACCATATTTATTCCAGCATCCTTTGTTGTTTTTGTTTATGGTGTGTGTATATGTGTACTATATGCTGTAGCCTGTGTCTGCTTTTTGTTGAGCTTTTTTTGTTTTTGTTTGTTTATGCTTGTTCTGTGAATGTACATCGAGAGCATTGTATGCCCGGAGTCAGATTCCTTTTATGTGTACACATATCCATTAAAGCTGTTTCTGATTCTGTAAGAGTGAGAAAACAACGACCCAATCAGTTAATCAGCTTTCAGCTCTACCAGTTTTATTTGAAAGGAAAGTTAGATTTACTTAGTTACATTTAGTTTTATGCCTACAAAGCAAACAATGACTGGGACAGAATAACACACTGATCTCCAATTAGGACCGTACCACACAAATCTGTGAATAAATGTGGGGACATTGTGAGTGAGAAAGCGTTTCTTTCATTACAGTTTGATCATTTAAATGCGCTGATAATATGTAAATAAATGCATAAAATTACTATGACTGTTTCTTTCTGTGGTGCTTTGTCCCTTTTGTAACTAACGGTTGCTTTTTACAGTTTCCAGGGCAGGTCTGCTGCCTGTTCTTTGTTACAGCAGCATACTGGTTTTCCTGTAAGCAATGCTGGGAGGAGGCTTACTGATGATAGAAGGTAGGGGAAGAAATAGGAGGGCCAGTGTTCGAATTACAGTCTCATCAATGATTCAGTAGGAAGAACACAGACCGATGTATGCACACAAACAACCACCAGCCCTGTTGGTGGACGTGCAACAAGACACAAACCTTGTCTTGCGTACACAAAAGTCCACAGAGATGCAGACACATGTGAAAGCATGTGTGGAACAAACTGACATGCAAAGTGCGACATGTGTGCAGTCACAAGAACGTACTGTGCACAGACTGGACATCTTAAACACATGTATGTATGGTCATATGGACATGCAATCAAACCCACACTAACTGCTTCACTAACACTAACTGCCTGATTGTACAAAGCACACGATTTGAAGTTCCTAGAAGCAGAACAGAGTGTGTAGGGATCAGTGTGTGTGTGTGTTTGTGAAAATTACAAATCCTATTCAAATAAATCGTATTCAATAGGGAATCTGCAAACAGGTTTGTAGCGCTGAATAATTTATAACTGATAAAAGTGCTCAACGAAACCTCATTACTGCAAGGTGTTATTGAGGTCAACGTCACTCTATATGCATACAATAAAGACATATTATGGCCGTACAGTACATCATGTACTAGTGCACACTAATGGAGGGATGTGATACAAGCAGTGAGTTGGTATGCTTCGTTTCTTCTCTCTCTGAACAGCTCTGCGGTCTGTCACTTCAGCCTTTTGCCAGTTTATGTCTATCTGACAAATGAATGATGTGTTGCTGTATAAAAAAACAGCTCATACACACTTCAATCTAAGCTTGCTGTAAAAGTATGCAAAATTAAAAGCTCTTTATAATCCAGATGATAAATAAACTCACTGATTCCAGCTTTCTGATACATTTTGTTGCCTTTTAGGGAATTGTTTTCCTCCCATCAGGAATTTATCATGATGTTTTATGGACAATTTTCAGAATTGCCTTTATGGTAATATCACTGTTTGTGTGGGCATGTGACTGTAATTTAATTAAGTTTAATTCCACTCCATGCTTATAGTTTTCAACACTGAGGAAGGAAAGCCAAGGCCAGACGTAACCTTCTCTTTATAGTGTTGAAGTGTCATCAGATCCACTGTAACGTAGGTGACGAGAGTAGGATGCTTTTACCCTATCGTGATCTTAATTCCCATAATTAATGATTTGTAGATTTTGACAAGACTTAAATATTTAGGCTACGTGTCTTCACAAAGAGGCCAGCTGTAGTTCCAGTCAGGATGACGGTATAAAATACCAAGAGTGATATCAGACAATTTTGTTCCCACACCCAAAACTAAAAGTCATTAGTATCACAGTATCTAGAAAACACCAGGGGGGAAAGATTTCTAGAGTTGCGTGCTTGAGGCTGATTCATACTTCCGTTCACCATCCGTTCCTGTTTGGGTGCTCGCAGTGGTGGTGAAAGTTGCATTTCTCTGGGGATTTAAAAAGGGAAAAGCCTATGTCGGTCTAATTGTGCTGCACCTGGTCATGGTTTGTAATCATGAGCCTCTTGTCCAGCCAACGAGACAAACCAGTGCTTAGCGCTGCTAGCTTTCAGGCTGGGTTAGTTCGAGTTTTGGCATTGTGTCCACCTCAGACTTCTGGCTCTGTCGCCTACTTTATAAAATAAAACAGATTTCTGGTATAAACAACAGCTTCACATGTTATGTAACCAATTACATTTCAGAACGACCAATTCTTCTTGTATTTCATCTCTCAGCAACTGCCTGCTGTTGCTGTGTTGAGCACAAGGACCCTCAGACTTGATTGTTTAATGGATGTTCAGCAACTACTGCCCAGCTTCTCTTCATGCGCAGAAACAGCAGCATGCCCAGGGAAAGCCACAGTCTCAACAAGTCACACTCAACCATGTATGTGTGTGTGTGCGCGCACACACACAAGCTCATTTGAGACAGGAAGGTTGGAAAGTGAAGCAGGAAATGGCAATCATGCACCATCAGAGGAGAGTTGATAATTACAGGTCTGTGTGTACATTTGAAATTGTGTCTGCAATTGTGTGTGTGTGTGTGTGTGTGTGTGTGTGTGTGTGTGTGTGTGTGTGTGGAAAAGAAAAGGTGCCAAATTATATCAGCAGTTTCAGCTGCAGTTGCCTGCGTGAACTACACAGCAAGGAAACCACAGAGGTGGTCTCTTGAGAATCACACAAACACATAACACGCGCTCTCAAACGTTCTTTCTTTCATGTTTTATGTATAACCTCAACAGGGCTTTCGGTTCCTGCTTGTAAAAGTGAAGGATTCTGATATGAAGGGAAATTACTGCAACAGGCTGTGGTTTGAAGCAGAGGCGTAGAACACATCCAAACAGAAAGGTGCAAAAATTAAGAAAGCAGTTTGCCTTTCTCCGGGTGCCAAACAACCATCATTCAAAGTAGTAACTGAACAGCATCTATCACTTAATAGCTTTTGTATACATCAGGGACATTTCCACTCAGCCACTTTGGTGCATAACAAAATATTGTGATGTCTGGCTCTACTGTAAATCTAGTTGGGTGAATTTTGTGGTGTATTTGCCCAAATTTTAGAAGACGTTATTGCTTAACAATATATCCATTCAGCATCAACAGCCCAATATATGCATGTGGAATTACACTGCAAAGGAATGCCTAGTGGATAGCACTCTGGCCTCACAGCAAGAAGGTCCCGTGTTCGAATACGTGTGGGAGTTTGCATGTTCTCCCCGTGTCTGTGTGGGTTTCCTCTGGGTGCTCTGGTTTTGCCAGCATCAAAAACATGTTAGGTCAGTGTCGTTTGACCAGACACTGCATTTCAATCTGGAGTTGGTCCCCGGGCACTGTACAGTGGCTGCCCACTGCTCCCTTAGGGATGGGTTAAATGCAGAGGATGAATCTCACTACATGTCTGTCTATGTGACAAATAAAGTGCCTTTTCCTTTATAAGGCAAAGTGGGCCCACTATATAAATAATTTTACTGCATGATAGAAAATAAAAACTAGCAATGTGCGATTTTTTATGCCGTTTAGGCCAACAGGTTTTGCAAAACCTATAATCAATGACAATTAATACAATCTTATGTCAACCTTTGCATTTAACATTAGTTAGAGGAAGGGGTGAAAGTAACAATTATTTTCCTTATCCATTAATCTGTGAATTATTTACTCAAATAACCAATTCATATAGTCCATAAAATGTCAGAATATTGTGAAAATGGCCGTTAAAATATCCAAGGGTACGTCTTGTATTGTCCGATCAACATTCCACCAGTTTATAATGATTCAATACAGAGAAAAGCATCAAATGATCACAATGGAAAAGCCAGGAACTGCAATTGTTAGGATTGTTGGTTAAACAAACAAGAATTGTTAATGAATGGATGATATTTGTCAAAGTATGTTGGATTCTCTTTCTTTCACTCTTTCCCGGTGGAGCAGCAGAGGTTAAAAGCTGCACATAAATGGTTAAACTGTGTCATTTGTTTATTCTCACAATGTTTATTGCAAAAATAAAATAAAATATAGCAGTAATTAGTTTCCACCCAGCATGTTTCAGCTGTTCTTGTGTCAGAAGCACATCCCGGACGTTAACAGACACCTTTTCCCTGAACTCCACCAACATTTACAAAGAAGGAGTCTATTCATGAATTCAGTTGGCTTACCGTTAAAGTAATACAGTTGCAAAACAAGACTGTGACCTGTGAACAGACTCACTATGCTCCAGTGTACTCCTCCCTTATTTTTCTGACTCAGGTACTGGCAGCAGTGGAGAAACCTAGGTGTTAGTTTCAGTGACTGAGGAGCAAAGGGAGAAACAAGACAAACTGGGAGTGAGAGAAATTGAAAATTAGAAATGTATTCTCCATTTCTTATGGAACAAAACAGGTGACCATACTCACCTCTGTGCACAAACATGCTACTAAAATCCTCCTTTAAATAAATAATAAATAGTCTCCTCAGAAGAGCGAGATAAAGACAGGTGGAGTGATGAAGAAGGTGATTATTTTTTAGTTGTTTGATTTATAAAATGTCAGAAAATTATGAAAATTGTTGATCAGTGATGCCCAAAACCCAAGATGACATCCTCAGATGTCTTGTTTTCTCCACAACCCAGGGATATATTCAGTTTACTGTCACAAAAAAGGTAAAGAAACCAGAAAATACTCACATCAAAGAAGCTGGAATCAGAGAATGTTGACTTTTTATTTACTATTAACTTAATTTAATAGTTGAGAACTAATCAATTAATCGTGTCAGTGCTTTATTTTACAATCTGGTGTACTTTCTTTGCCCATGTGCCTTCTATCATCCTCTTTCACTATCTTCCGTGTTCCTTCACATTATTACACCCAATTTATAGGGTTTATAATACCCTATATTCTCCACAACCTGAGTTTACATAATTCATATGATGGTGTGGATGTGTACTGACCTACAAGAAGCATTTTATTATTACCAGAAAATGGAAATAAACAGAAAAAAATGAAGGGAGCTTATTATTTGTTGAGGAATTCACACTGTACCTCTAGGCTCATACTTGTAGTATTAGTTATAACATGAACTCTGTGTCAAAATGTAATGATGCTGCAGTTTTTGTTGCATCCTCTCAATCAAGAACAAATCTCTGTCTCTGTAGCATTCATTTAGACTGCAATTAACATGATTGACAAGCAAATAGGACTCCATTCATCTCCTACTGAGCTGAACAGGCTGAGACACTCGGTTTCATCAACAGTTCCTCCTGGCTGGAGCAAAATGGAGATGCCATAATGTTACTGAAAAGGAAGTGCTTTGGGAATGTTTTCAGGCTCTTAACTCTAACCTAACAAACAGTCAACAACCAACACAAAGCCAGAGTTTCCCAAGTGGTTCAGAATTTGAGTTCACACATTTTTAACATGATGATTCTAAGTGGACTGGATAAAGGTGTCTTTATGCAGAACGCAAGGTGATTTTTATGCCAAAAAATTGCACATAAAGTCAATACAAAGGCGCAAGTGGACACGTGTCCCAGCCAGTTGACAATGTCATAACCTTTGCAACATATTGACCACTTATTTACCATACAAATTCATAAACATATGGACACAAGGAACAGGAAAGACACTGGAGGAAGATAAGAGAAATAACTGGAGCCCATGCGTACCCATGCGTGCCCTTGCTAGCTTGTCACTGCTAGTGTTAGCGGTGACTAGTGCCTGACTATTGGCTGTTTGGGGCGAATAAATACGGTCTGCAAAAAAACAGATTTCATTAGCTTCTGCCTGAACACTTTTTGACTAAAGACTAATATCTGGTTCAAAGAGCGTACTGAGACAAACAAATGTGTAAACTGAATATATGTGTCCTTCAACCCCCCAACAACATGGGAACTAATCACCTAAGATGCTATAAGTATGAATGCCTTGTTAGCTTAGGTTTGGGAAAATTGATAATGATTCTGACAAGGGGGAGAGTATGAGAACTGTACCGAGCACAAGCTGCCTCAAGCAACAGTATGGAAAAAACGCTGGTGGTTTAATGCCTTCCCTCCTCTTTCCTTCACTACCTTGCAGAAACAAGGCCATAAAAACGTGCCCACTGTCTGACCCACTTTCCATGACAGACGTAATCTCCCTATGCAAACTTCAGCCTGTTTACCAGCCCAGCAGAGAGTAAGCCGGACCGGGAGGAGCATGCCAAGCTCTTCACACACAGTGGGGGGGAAAGCTGCGGCTCAGCTGTGCCGAAGATTACACCCGCGGATCCCTGCTGAGGTAAGCGGCCCTCCCTGATGAAACTACACACCACTGGAACGTGCAATGCAAAAAAAGATAAATGCAAACTCTCCTATCATGGCGAACATGCTGTACACATCATTAAGGTTTAAAATGGGGCAAATCTACACACAAGCTGTTCGGCATTTTGTTGATTTGAATCAGACACAATCACTCAACACCAAGGTGTTAACCGCCAACTGCTGGCATGATTGTAATAGCTTTCATCAATTTCCACTGAGTCAATATGCAAAAAAAGTCAGTTTTCACATTGTTCCTGCGGTTTCTTTCAACTATTAGTTTTTGCTCACAAGTTAGTCATTTGTTGCCTTAAATTAATTTCTACCCCTCAAACAACTTGAAGGCTCAATATGTATATTAGCGGCATTACAGGGTGCTTTAAACAGTGTGCTATCATTGTCTTTTCATCTTGCAACCACTGTTTTGCAATCTGTATTGCAATTTTCAACCACTGCAGCATTTCCTTTCCATTCTGAAAATTAATCTAAACACAATTATAATGCTAATGAATTGAATCTTAAAACAGCAAACTCTTTCCAATATTGAAATCCATATTTATTAGACAGGAAATGGTTTTAAAATTATGTTACAGTTTTTTTAATCAGTTTCTAATCTTGCAGAGCCTATCCAAGATCACTTAAACCTTTAAAAATAGTTGATGAAATTGGGGTAATGAGGGTTTTTTTTTTCCTGGACAGCAGTGACACACCATCCAGCCCAGTCTGAGACTGGGATGCCTCTTTGTGTCCCCACAGACTGGGTTACTAAGGATACAGGCATCACCGAACCTCCATTAAGACATCAGAGCCCTCTCTGCACTCCCGTCGGACACCGTCGGCTCCAGTTTCCTCCCTGAAACTGAGACTCTATATCGGTCTGGAGAACACACACACACACACACACACACGCATGCAGGCAACACACCCAATGCAAATGTGCAAACACAAACGTGTATGTGCAACACTTGAACTCTCCCCTGTTACATGGCAAACACTGAGCACTTTACACTGGAAGATATCGCTGTGTATAGAACTGTGAGAACCCATCGTCTTCGTGTCACTGAATTTTTAACCTTTTCAAACAAACACTTTATAAGTCACTTAAAGGCTCTAATTCTCCTGCCAACAATTTCTTGATTAATCATCATATTTGACATGCACACAATGGAAATAAGGCCTGGGTCAACCTGGAGCAGAGGGATTTACAATACATGTCTGTCTTTAACGTGACATTTCCAACACAAGGAAGGGAAGTCAGTGAGATCCCTGTCAGCAACAGAATGGTACCCATCATCGCTTAACCAGCACAGAGTGAACAAGAGAGCAGAAGACAGCAATGAGGGTAGAGGGTGGGATAGGAAAAGAAAGAGAAGGGAGGGGGGACAAGAGACACAGAGGCAGAATGAGATTGGAGGGAAGTCATTAACTGGCAATCAAGCTTTAGTAATGGCAAGAGTGTGCATTTGCTTAATTCCTTATCAGGCAATGTACCCCAACCCACCACCGTGACAGCTCAGCATTCACACTGGAAGTGATGTAAACTAATACCTGCATCTTTGAAGCCTCCACACACACACACACACACACACACAAAGATACACTCGCTGTCCACCAGAAGCACTCTCTTTACTAAGCTTCTGAGTGAACATGCAATAAAAGTTGGTTTCCACACAGTTCACAATGTTTCTTTTAACTCTAACTCTTTAATTTGTTTTTGCTCACACATTAGTAATGTAGTCCTACCCCTCAAATAAGTAGAAGGCTCAATACCTGTGTTACAGGGTGGAATGAGGTGGTTTAAACAGTGTGCTATCATTGTCTTTTCATCTTGCAACTAGGGTTTTGGAAGGAAGTCGTGAAGACCTTCAGAAGCTTGTGCATATTATGCAATCTGTATTGCAATGTGCAACCACTGCAGCAACGATTTAGCTTTTATTTTCATTTTGAAAATGAATCTAAACGCAATCTTGATGCTACTGAATTAAACCTTAAAACGGCATACTCTTCAAAAAAATGTCCAATATTGAAATCCATATTCATGACAGGAAAGCCTTTTAAAATTCTGTTACAGTATTTTGCGGTGTAAACTAATACCTGCATATTTGAAGCCTCCACACACACACAAAGATACACTCGCTGTCCACCAGAAGCGCTATCTTTACTGAGATCTACACTGAGGTAAAGACCAAGTCAAAACAGGTGCATGGGTATATGTGACTCTTGTGTGCAGACAACTTGACAAAGACAAGTACTCTGCAGCTGCAGCACTCGCAGTAATAATCCTGCGATGACTTAAACAACCAAATGAGGGTACAGTAGCGTTAATAAATGGTCAGTTCACGGTCCCAGAGCCGCTGGCAGGACAAAGCAGGTGACGGTTTATTAACAAGAGACACTGAATAGGCTGGCTAGCGCTGAATTAGCCTCCTAACGGCAGTTTATAGTAACCGTTGGTGCGTTATTATCGATATTAAGCAAAGTCAGGTGGCTTGTAAACATGTACTCACTGCGATATGAATGATGAACTCCTTTTATTGTCTTCGGTGTGGCTGACTGGGCTGCTAGCTTCTCCACCAGCTGCTGCCTGCCTGGCTTTTCCCCCAACTTGCTTTTGCTAGCAAGCAAGCTAACGCTCCACCGGCATAAAAAAAATTTAAAAATCGTCTTAATTTCTCCCTTTTTTTTAGGCAAAAAAATAAAGAAAAGTAAACCCGCTCCGTTACCACGTAAAAAACAAACAAAAAAAATAGCCCTGGGAGCTTGTGTTATTTGTTCTCCTGTCCCCGGAGTTATGACTTACAAACGCTCACCGTGACACAAAATACGGTGTTTTATTTTAAATGACAGGCTCTCCGCGATGCGCCGTCCTTTGTTGTGAGCATCTCAACGTAAACACAGAGCGGATCTGTTCTGCCCGTGCTGTGGCTGAGAGAGAGCGTACGCTGGAGGAGGAGACAGACGTCACCGCGAAGCATTCTGGGACGTGTAGTTTACCCGTTACTAGCTAATACAGGTATTTTTCACATTAGTATTCAGGTAGTTTTCTTAAGGAAAATAACCAGTGGTGGAGTGTAGCTAAGTGCATTTACTCAATTACTGTACTTAAATACAAATGTGAGGTACTTGTAGGCTACTTTAATTTCCTTCTCATGATACTTTATACTTCTACTACTTATTAGCATAGACTGTATGTAAAAAGCTTATTAGAGACAAATATTGTAGGCTACTGTTTTACTTACCTACTACAATTTGACCGATAATAATAACAATAATAATGATAATAATAATAATAATAATAATAATAATAATAAAAGGCCAATAATAATAATAACACACTTTATTTCTATAGCACTTTTCTTAAGAATGTTACAAATTGTTTTACAAAAATAAATAATACCAGACAAGGCAGATAAAACAATAATAAGGCCAAAGAACATGAGCAAAGAGTAAGTATATACAATATTTCCTCAAAGTTTTAGTTACTAGTTACTTTACTTTACAAAACATATGAGTGTCTTATAAAATATGATGTTTTGTTTCTATCTATCTATCTATCTAATACAATTAGTCAATTACTCAATTAGTCGATTCCCAACTATTTTGACAATTGTTTTATTTTTTTTATAACCAAATACCATTCATGGTTCCAACTTTACAAATGTTTGAGGATTTGATGAGTTTCCTTTTAATTATGTTAATCATTTCGAAGTATTTCTAATAATTTTGAGGTTTGGACTGTTGATTGGACAAGAAAAGCATTGTGAAGGTGTCACTTTATGTGTAATTGTGACAGCATTTCTAACTATTTTAAGAATTTTTACAAACCAAACAATTAATCGATTAATCACTAACATAATGGTTGTAGTAAAAGGTAGGCCTACATTATGTGTTTCTGAAATGAAAGTGGATTAGAAGAAGCCTTGGAAAGAATAAAAATAAATATTCAGGGAAAGTGGAAGTACTTGAATAAATGTAC
>NW_025741159.1:0-1859 GCF_021292245.1 Micropterus dolomieu
ATTTTATATAAATTTTTCATGCTCTTATCTTGTTTTTTTGTATTATTCTTTACACTTGTTAAAGCACTTTGTAACTTGTTTTTGAAAAGTGCTCTACAAATAAGGATTATTATTATTATTATTATTATTATTATTATGGGCAAAACTCTGGACCATGTTTTAAAAAAAAGGGATTTAAACAATAACATCAAACAACAAGGAACGAGCAGGCGGCATTCTTTTCCTGTAGAAATGGGGTCAGTCTGTTAGCGTGCATCACATTTTATCATCAACACGGCAGCAGCTCACAAAGAAACATCCAGCATAACATACAGCAACAGACACAGCAAGCAACACGACAATAAGCACCAGGCATCTGGTTTGCTTCCAAGATGTAGTGTCAGAACAGGTCATGTGATCGTCCTTCGGTCAAGTCAAGTGAAAACGTAGGTCATGTCTTTGTCGTCCCCGAGTACAGGTAGACTATAGAGAGCCATGTCAGTCAGTGAGGCTCTGTCAGCTCAGCTTCGTCAGTTCAAGTCAGTCAAGTGCACTGTTAGTTCACCATGAATCATGGGAGAAAGCTTTCTCTCTCTGTTCAGTCTTTGTCAGTAATGGGATCCCTTGTCCATAAAATCATCATCACCTCTTTATGGTGATTGGTTTTGGCTTGTATGCATTGGGAGAGAGAGCTTTACTCTCATCGTGATCACATTCCCAGAGAAGTTATTCTGTCTAGTCCAGTTGCAGTTAGAGACAGACAGACAGCCTTGTGTGTGGCCATTGTGGGCTAAACGCTTTAGCAACACAATGGTCGTCTCAGCACGCTTCGTGTGATGGACTGCAGAACGGAAACCGTCCACCCGCGCGGGAAATGTAAAGTTTCAAAAACAGACCTTTGTCAGATCACCAACAGAGAAATGTGTGGTCTGTGATGTGGCCAATAACGTGAAATCTTTAAACCTGTAGTGCTCGCGGCTGCACTAATGCATTTACCAGCACTCTGTCGCTCTGCTGGTCGGCCTTCATCACAATCTTTTTTGAAAATGTGGGTGCGTACAGCTCACTGCAGCCTGTAGCAGTGAACAAAAAGAAAACATGTTTAATATTTCCAAGCGCTTCTTATTTTTTATTAGATATTATTTCACACATCAAATCAAACTTTGTGTGAACTACAGCTATAGACTCTCATTCAGTTTGCACCTCAGACATGAGGTCACAGTTTATTGTTTTAACCATGGTGTGTAAAAAGATTACAGGAACTAGTTCAATGGTTCTTTTAACCTGAGCAGGACTTTTTGCTCTTTACTGTACAGTGTTCTCAGATTCCAACTTACCTGTTGTCAGTCAGCCAACTCCGGGTGGACTTTATCCCCAAATCCATCTGTTTGCAAATCACTTGGCTTTGCTTCGCCATGTGTATACTTCCCCCTCGGTACAGCTAAGATCAGAGAAGGAGAAGAAGAAACAAAACAACAGCACAGCCTCCTTGTCCAGATAATATGTTGCAATAGTTCTCTCTCTCTTTTTTTCTTCCACTGTCCCTATTCCATAATAATTAAAACTTGTTGCATCCTGTCTGTCAGAATTGTGTACTGTGCAGAGTAACGAGTCTATCTGCATGTACCTAAAGGTCTGTGTGAGTGTGTGTGTGTGTGTGTCTATGTTTGTGTGTGCAGTGTAATGAGTCTATCTGCATGTACCTAAAGGTTTGTGTGTGTGTGTGTTTGTGTGTGTTTGTGTGTGCAGTGTAATGAGTCTATCTGCATGTACCTAAAGGTTTGTGTGTGTGTGTGTGTGTGTGTCTATGTTTGTGTGTGCAGTGTAATGAGTCTATCTGTATGTACCTAAAGGTTTGTGTGTGTGTGTGTGTGTGTGTG
>NW_025741160.1:0-1484 GCF_021292245.1 Micropterus dolomieu
TTAACTTTATTGATATAGACCTCAGTATACCTTAACTTTATTGATATAGACCTCAGTATACCATAACTTTATTTATATAGACCTCAGTATACCATAACTTTATATAGACCTCAGTATACCTTAACTTTATATAGACCTCAGTATACCTTAACTTTATTTATATAGACCTCAGTATACCATAACTTTATTTATATAGACCTCAGTATACCATAACTTTATATAGACCTCAGTATACCTTAACTTTATTTATATAGACCTCAGTATACCTTAACTTTTTATAGACTTCAGTATACCATAACTTTATATAGACCTCAGTATACCTTAACTTTATATAGACCTCAGTATACCTTAACTTTATATAGACCTCAGTATACCATAACTTTATTTATATAGACCTCAGTATACCATAACTTTATTTATATAGACCTCAGTATACCATAACTTTATTGATATAGACCTCAGTATACCTTAACTTTATATAGACCTCAGTATACCATAACTTTATTGATATAGACCTCAGTATACCTTAACTTTATATAGACCTCAGTATACCTTAACTTTATTGATATAGACCTCAGTATACCATAACTTTATATAGACCTCAGTATACCTTAACTTTATTGATATAGACCTCAGTATACCTTAATTTTATATAGACCTCAGTATACCTTAACTTTATATAGACCTCAGTATACCTTAACTTTATTGATATAGACCTCAGTATACCTTAATTTTATATAGACCTCAGTATACCTTAACTTTATATAGACCTCAGTATACCTTAACTTTATTGATATAGACCTCAGTATACCATAACTTTATATAGACCTCAGTATACCTTAACTTTATATAGACCTCAGTATACCATAACTTTATATAGACCTCAGTATACCATAACTTTATATAGACCTCAGTATACCTTAACTTTATTGATATAGACCTCAGTATACCATAACTTTATATAGACCTCAGTATACCTTAACTTTATTGATATAGACCTCAGTATACCTTAACTTTATATAGACCTCAGTATACCTTAACTTTATTGATATAGACCTCAGTATACCTTAACTTTATTCAATTAATGTTTCTGTGTGTGCCCGTTGCCTTACCTGGTTACCATGGTTACTTACAGAAGCTGCAGGCGGCCATATCAGATGCTCAGGTGGCGCAGCAGCAGCACCGCATGGTGAGACAGAAGTCGCAGCGCTTCCTCAAACTGAACAACAACCAGTGAGGTCACTTCCTGTCAGCACTCCTGCTGGTTTATATCTTACACTGCATCTTAAATGTGGGACTGTTCCTTTAAGAGACAACAATGCTGATCTGTCACATGATTCACCTGGGCCATCACAGCTCACCTGAAATACTGAGGTTTTATTTAAACTCAGTTTAGGCTTTATTTTATTTTATTTTAATTCAAATTAATCACCACAGTTCAAATTCTGCTGTATTATTTGATTAATTTAGGTACACGCTTCAGT
>NW_025741161.1:0-4590 GCF_021292245.1 Micropterus dolomieu
GAACAATTTGCCCTTAGACGTTAGGATAGCCCCTTCTGTGATCTCTTTTAAGTCACTTTTAAAAACGCACTTGTTTTCTTTGGCCTATAATTAAGGTTGTTTATGTATGTGTATCTTTGTATATACATATATCTATATGTATATGTGTGTGTGTGTATGTTTATATGTCCTTTCTGTTGTTTATTTTTGATAACTCTATGATTGCTTGTGCTTCTCCCGTTCTAAGCTGTTCTTATCTTTGCTGTACTGTTCTATGATGTGCTGCTATGCATGGTGTTAGTGTCTTTTAATTTTGTTGTTCTGTAAAGCACTTTGGTCAGTCATTGGCTGCTATAAAATGTGCTATATAAATAAAATGAACTTGAACTTGAACTTGAACTCAATACATTTGAAAATTACACAGACACTTGAGCTCACTGCTAATGACGCTGCCTTACAAGTAGAGTTTCTGTGGGTCGCAGGTTTGCGCCCTGTTCGCATCTTTTTTTATTGGGGGAGGTTTTTCTGTTTTCTGTTACAATGGCAATCAGTGAACTGAAGTTGTAAGCACACAAACCTTACTGTGTTTTCCTCTATTTTATTAACCTAATAGAACTAATCCAATATTAATGTACCGACTGTGCTTACTATAAGGTGCAACGTCTGCAGGCTTGAGAAAGGAGGATGGTTGGTGTGTGCAACTGACTGTTCAGCAAATGCACATCAAATACAAGCTTTGAATCTGCAGGTCATGGCAGCACAGGGCATAGGTTTTCTCTAGTTTTTTTAGTATGAGAGTCTCTAGTCTTTTTGCAGGTAATCCATTTAAAATGAGCCAACTTGTTCTGATTTCTATGGCAACCGGCAGCGCTTGTAGAAGCAGTAGCTGGTAACGTTAGCTCCTTCAAACTTCGCTACACTTTCCTCCCAGCTTAATTGCCAATGTGTTACCTCTGACATAAATAAAGTCACTGGAAGATGAAGACGGGGTTTTTGGATTAAGGACCAGCAGACCACGATCCACCCGGCCCAAACAACCGGACTAGGCACCACGCGGGTGCAGTGATCGCTCAGAGGAGAGGACAGAGAGCCAGGAGAGGAGCCATGCTGGCCCAGCTTGGACTTAATTCTGCTCCTAAAGATGCAGTCTGGACAAAATGTGACTCATGTTGACCAAACAAATGAATTCAGAGACTGGCAGTTGGTCCATGTTTCGATCTGTCAGCGCAAGACTCTAGCAAGATGAGCAGAAGTGGACTCTGTGTTTTACATCGATGATGCTTGGTGCACTAACGCAGTCAAGATGGACTCTTCAATACAATACAATACATGTTCGGGGTGTATAGCATACGTAGGCCTATATGTTTATAGCTTATGTGTATAAATAACTGTAGAAATTGTTTCATTGTGTATTATATTTAGTATAGGCCTAAAATTTATGTTGTGTGTTGAAGGAACTACAAAACCTCTCTGTTGTCTGTAAGCAAGCCACAGACACATAAGAAAACCTCTCCAGACCTTTTGAGTTGACCTATAGTTAGAGAGATGGGATCTTACTTTGGTCCTAATTAAATCACGCCAATGTAAGATTTGACCTGCAAAATTGTTGCACCCATTAAGCTGTACGAAACTACCTATTATTGCGTTGTATATCGTTTATCTAAAGAAACGCCTATCATGACCACTTACTTTTCCACTCAGAATCCAGAATGCTGTAGATTTTCTTATCCTTTAGGCATATTTTATTTATTTTTATAGTAAGCCCACTTTAATCTTTTATTTCTCTATGTTCTTTTAACGCAGATTCTTGGTGTACTTTCATCTGATTTTTTCTAAAGCACTTTGAATTTCCACTTTGTATGCATTGTGCTTTAGAAATAAACTAGCCTTGCCACTATTCCCTTTACAAATTTGTTAGACAATGTCATTGTTTGGAAATATTGAAGGTAGACAGATAAATTGTAGCTTATACAGTCATAGTGAGAAGTTTGCTCTATGAGGCAGGTTGCAGGTTCACGTCCCCATTGAACAGGTTGTCATTTGTGGAAGGTCCTATCTCGCTCCTGGTAAAATGAGTGTACTAACCTCCAAAATTAAAACCAAGGACTTTCATTTTGCAAAATGAAACGCTGTGTTGTAGCTACATTTTAAGTAAATAACGTCTGTGTTTCCCCCTACTTTTATTAACAAATTAGAACTAACCCAGCACAATCCAAACATAATGCAAGACCTCCACTAGGTGGCACTCACACACTACCAATAAAGTAGACGTTTTAAGGATTTGGCTACAGTACACATGCATTCTTGTATATTTTAATTTCTAGAGAAATTCGTTTGTATCAGGCTCGAAAGTCTTAATGCATATACATCCGAACCAACAATTTATTCATGTATCAAGTCACCAACATGCTTAGGCCTACTTCCTTCAGGACATTGTTGGTTTGGATGCAGCAGCACAGACGATCAGACCACTGGAGGCAGGTGTGTTCCTACATGATGCACCTTGAAACCTGGTGTGGTACAAGTTTCGATAGAATCTAGACTGTTTGATGAGTGGGAAATGGATGAGACCTAACTGTGGTAGCGCTGTACCGTTCCACCGGACGGGAAGTCCATCCACAATGTCATGAAAATGGCTGAAAAGATAATCAGATATATGCATCATGTAGGAACACACTTGCTTTTCTGCCTCCTTGGTCTGATCGCCTGTTCTGCTGTGCTGCCAAGACCTGGGCCCTGTTTCAGAAAGCAGGTTCAACAAACTCTGAGTGTAAACCTGAACTCTGGGTTGACGAACCCTGAGCTGTCAAACTCCGAGTTTTCTGTTTCAGAAAGGCTGATCAGAATAAGTTCAGTCAACTCAGAGTATGTTGAGCCTGATGGAAGCGCGTGCGTGGGGATGGAAAAAAGCCATCAATGGAGCTCCGATACTACAATTCACCATGGCAAGGGGTAAATAAAGCCAGAGCCTCTATTTTAATCGGGTGGAGCTAGAAAAATGAATGCGTGCCAACGCGGACCATGACTGGCTATAAAACGCATGATTGATACGTTAACAATATTACATTTTATACAGCGTTGCTGATTCATCATTTAGCAGACTGGAATTTCCTTAATGAATGATAAAGACCTGGAATTCTCCTCCAGCCTGTTATTCATTTTAAACAGCTACAGGCCTGTTTATTCAGCTGGAACCTGACGGGACTAAATGCCGGTGACAATAAGATAAAAATATTAACTGAACAGATTAGACACAGTTTAGGTGATTGTAAAGCCACAGTCCAACTCAGTAGGCCTATACCTATTAATGATTTTTTGCAATTTAAAATGTGTCTAAGTTCAAACTGAGTGTGAAGTTTTAGACATTTAGGCTCATTTCGTATTTTGTCAGAGAGTTGTTTGGGTAAAAAAAAACCTAAGCCTATTTAACCGTGATTTCGATGTTTCTAAAGACGTAACTGTGTTCCAATATGTGCTTTGATATTGACAGTATTAATGAGGAAATGTCACTTTTGTCACACCACTTCCAGCTCCGCAGGAGAGGAGTCGGAGAAAAACTCAGCGTTAGTTGAAGTAAACCTCCTCCCGAGCAGGTTAGGTTCACAGCGTAAGTTGCCGGGGTTACAGACCTAGAGTTAATCTGATCTCGCTCTCTGAAAGCGAAAACCCAGAGTTTCCCTCATCTCGGGCTCAATTTACTCAGAGTTTTCACTAAACCCGCTTTCTGAAACAGGGCCCTGCAGATTCAAAGCTTGTATTTGATGTGCATTTGCTGAACAGTCAGTTGCACACACCAACCATCCTCCTTTCTCAAGCCTGCAGACGTTGCACCTTATAGTAAGCACAGTCGGTACATTAATATTGGATTAGTTCTATTAGGTTAATAAAATAGAGGAAAACACAGTAAGGTTTGTGTGCTTACAACTTCAGTTCACTGATTGCCATTGTAACAGAAAACAGAAAAACCTCCCCCAATAAAAAAAGATGCGAACAGGGCGCAAACCTGCGACCCACAGAAACTCTACTTGTAAGGCAGCGTCATTAGCAGTGAGCTCAAGTGTCTGTGTAATTTTCAAATGTATTGAGTCACTTTATGAGCTAAGGTAAGGAAGCTCATCCTTGTGCTGGGTTGGATTAATGTGGTCTGTTCTTGTTATTTACTGATTGGGTGATAACAGTTCAAACTGATTGGCTTTGGAAAAGACAGGGTGGAGCTCATTACAGTGGGGGAAATAAGTATTTGACCCCTTGCTGATTTTGCAGGTTTGCCCACTTACAAAGAATGCAACAATCTACAATTTTAATCATATGTACATTCTAACAGTGAAAGACAGAATCCCAAAGAAAATTCCAGAAAATCACATCATATGAATTTATAAAAATTGATAACCATCTGATGAGGAAAAACAAGTATTTGACCCCCTGGACAAACAGCAAGTATTCTGGCTCCTACAAGCCAGTTAGTCTTTCTTTAAGACACAGCCCCAATCCCAACCAATTATCTACATCAAATACACCTGCCTCACCTCGTTACCTGTATAAAAGACACCTGTCAACACCCAAACAACCAGCATCCAACATCACCACCATGGCCAAGACCAAAGAGCTTTC
>NW_025741163.1:0-1491 GCF_021292245.1 Micropterus dolomieu
TGCCAGGTGCCGAAGGAAGGTCAAGACTGTAAAACTGAATGAATGTGTGCGGAGTGGCCCAGCCAGCCGCTAAACAAACATCCTGCAAAGAGGCCCCAAAAAGGAGGGCTCGAGAGGCCGCCATGCCTCTGGTAGAATGAGCCCTCACAGCCACAGGTGAAGGCAAACTGCGCACCTGATGCCAGGGCATAGTCTGAACAATCCAGTTGCTAATAGTATGTTTGGATGCAGGGAGCCCGGCCCTGGGAGACCCAAAACACACTAGCAGCTGGTCAGCCTTCCTCCAACGGGAGGACCTCAGAGTGTAAATACTCAGTGCTCTGACAGGGCAGGTAACAGGGTCCACCGACCGCTCCCTACACCAAGTGGAGAAAACACTCCACTTCAGGCCGTACATCCTCCGTGTGGACGGGGCCCTGGAGCTCAGGAGGGTCTCGACTGCTCCGGCTATTAGACCCGCCTCTAGGTACTGTGCCCCCTCAGGGGCCAGACCCACAGTCGCCATATGGTGGGGCAAGGGTGAAGAACCCGGCCCTGCGCCTGGGACAGCAGGTCTCACCTCAGAGGGACCCGCCCTGGCGGGCCGTCCAGGAGCGACATGATGTCCGAGAACCACACCCGGGTTGGCCAGAACGGGGCTACGAGCAGTAGGCCGACATTGTCCTGGCGGACCCGCTCCAGAACCCAGAGCGGACTGGGGGAAAAGTGTACAGACGTAGCCTCGGCCACGAATGTACCATGGCATCCAGACCCAACGGGGCTGGAGGAACGAGAGAAACCATAGCGGGCAGTGCTTAGTCTCTTGAGACGCAAACAGATCCACGTCTATGGGGCCGAACTCTTCGCACAAGAGCTCCACCACTTCGGGGTGAAGTCTCCATTCCCCGGGCCTCAGCCCCTGCCTCGACAGCAGGTCTGCTCCCTGATTCTGCGTCCCCGGGAGATACATCGCCCTGAGCGATCGTAACCTCTGCTGGGACCACAGGAGGATCTGACGCGCCAGTCTGTCCAGAGGGCACGAGCGCAGACCGCCCTGGTGATTCCACCGCTGTGTTGTTCTCTTTGGAACGAACCAGGACGTGGTGGCCTTGGAGATCGGGCAGGAAACTCCTTAGAGCCTGGAACACCGCCAACATCTCGAGACAGTTGATATGTCGGATTGATGCACCTGCCAGGATCCCCTTGCAAAGCGGCTGTCCATGACCGCGCCCCAGCCCGTGAGGGAGGCGTCTGTCGAAATAACCAGCCGGCGACAAGACCCTCCCAGCACGGGCCCCTGGGACAGGAACCAAGTTTCCTTCCAAACTGATAGGGAACGAAGACACTTGCGCGTAACCCAAATCAGACGGAGAGGATTCCCCTCGGGGAAAAACCCTTGTTCCTTAGCCACCACTGCAGGGGTCTCATGTGCAGCAGTCCAGATAGTATTACGCTGGACGCAGCCGCCAGGAGACCCAACACTCGTTGAAAGTGTTTCATAGTGATGGCGTG
>NW_025741164.1:0-1116 GCF_021292245.1 Micropterus dolomieu
GAGTAATGGAGACATGCTGCTGCGTTCTGAACCATTTGTAAGGGTTTCACTGCACAAGCTGGAAGACCTGCTAGGAGGGCATTGCAATAGTTGAGGCGAGAGATAACCATGGCCTGTACCAGAAGCTGGGTGGCGTACTGAGTGAGGTAGGGCCTGATTTTCCTTATGTTGTATAGAGCAAAGCTGCATGACCGAGAGACAGCAGCAACATGGTCTGAAAAGGACAGCTGTTTATTAATCATGACACCCAAGTTTCTCACCACCTTGGTTGGAGTGATGGTTGAGGAGTCAATTTGTAGTTTGATGTTATGGTGGATAGATTGCTTGGCTGGAATGACCAAGAGTTCAGTCTTAGAGAGGTTTAGTTGAAGGTGTCAAGCCTTCATCCATGCAGATATGACCGATAGAAAGTCCGTGATGGTGGGATAGGTAGAGTTGCGTATCATCTGCGTAGCAGTGGTAAGAGATTAGCATCATTAGTAATAGCATCTTACTCTATCTACTTAACAGTTGTATTGCGGCGTATACCACTAAAACAAACAGACCAGACCCACCAAAACAACTAAAACGCCACAGCAGGCTGAAACATGAGGATTTACACTGAAGACGCGTCACGCTGAACCATTGTACATATTGAGTCTCTTTATTACGCTATTTCACATACATAGAAAACCAATCACTTACTTTGAGTGATGCATGTTGTAAGTAGTGCAAAAGGTACCTCAGAGACATCAGTGAAAGATGTTGACGACGATGGTAACGGTCAACAGAAAGTTCTTCCCCGTGCTCACCCTGCAGCCATTATCAACCCAAGCTTCCTCACAGGTGAACACACACACACACATTAATACAGACACCACGCCCCCGGTCACACCCACAGTAACTGATGACGTAACGATGCGCGTGCATGTACACTACAGTGCAAAGAAAAGAGAGGAAACCCAATAAAAACTCAAACAAACCCAGTGTATGGCTCCTACATTCCGGCCCCCAATTATTTTATAGCAATAATTGACCACCACTACAACCCTCTTGTGGGAGACAAACACCAGTTAGAAATGCAAAGTGAAATGTTCCCTTAAAAGGTCCTGTTAATGCCAAAGTTCAAGTCTGCTA
>NW_025741165.1:0-1072 GCF_021292245.1 Micropterus dolomieu
CATGAGTCCTGTTCAGTGAAATATGGCTGTATGAAATTGGTATTGTTTGTTGTAAAGGTGAGATCTGGTGAAACACTCTGTCCTGTGACTGATCTGTGTAAAACAACAGAAAGTGAGTTATCTCCTCCTTCCAGGTGGGCATTACACCTTAACTCCACCTATGGTGTTCGCTGACCACTCTTCCCCTTTGGTGGATTTCTTATCCTCTACTGCCATCTAGTGGCCTTTTTCTTGTACTGTTTTACCAAATTAAACCTTTTATTAATGTTACAATTTCCACTTTTTAACTATTATTACATGTAATTATTGTTACCATTTATCTCTCTTTATATTTTTTACATTACTGGATTAGAAATCCACCAATATGTTTCAACTTCAGTCCCACCGTATTTTTTTAAAAGTTATACAGGCATAGTTTGACACCATTAAAACTTAAACACTTACAATCGTATTTTTTAAAAGAATTAATAAGGAATAACATATTTCATACATGTATAACGTGATTCAACGATCAAATACATGATTCAACAATGCCAACCATGAGAGTGCTTTGTCTCATACAAGTTAACTTTCGGCAGCGCAAAGCTTGGTTTCATGCAGTACCTAGCCGTACCAGGTGCCATAAATCACAACATGTCATGATCTCATTCTTGGCTTCAGTTCGCGATGATCTCAGCCCTGGCGTACGTGACTTACTGCATGTGCCTTGCTTCTAATGAGTGGGTTACGGTTGGCTAGGTTTTGCCTGCGCGGCCTGAGCAGCTTCTCTGCTCATGTAGGCTCATTAAAAAGCACACGTTCATGAATACACAGAGTATAGGAATAATGTATGATAAACACACAGAGTATAGGAATAAAATATGAGTTTAAACTCACTCCTTAAACACTCAGTAGTTATACACTCAGTAGTTGAACACTCAGTAGTCAAACTTCACACTAAAAGAATACTCAGTAGTGAAACACTCAGTAGTTATAACATATTGCAAACCATTGATAAGGTGTATAAATATAGAAAAAGAACCTAACAATCAATCTAGGAATTAGGCATTATTCAACATCAATCAATCTAGGA
>NW_025741167.1:0-15107 GCF_021292245.1 Micropterus dolomieu
CTTTCATCAGAGAACATAACTTTGGACCACTCAGCAGCAGTCCAGTCCTTTTTGTCTTTAGCCCAGGCGAGACGCTTCTGACGCTGTGTCTTGTTCAAGAGTGGCTTGACACAAGGAATGCGACAGCTGAAACCCATGTCTTGCATACGTCTGTGCGTGGTGGTTCTTGAAGCACTGACTCCAGCTGCAGTCCACTCTTTGTGAATCTCCCCCACATTTTTGAATGGGTTTTGTTTCACAATCCTCTCCAGGGTGCGGTTATCCCTATTGCTTGTACACTTTTTTCTACCACATCTTTTCCTTCCCTTCGCCTCTCTATTAATGTGCTTGGACACAGAGCTCTGTGAACAGCCAGTCTCTTGAGCAATGACCTTTTGTGTCTTGCCCTCCTTGTGCAAGGTGTCAATGGCCGTCTTTTGGACAGCTGTCAAGTCAGCAGTCTTCCCAATGATTGTATAGCCTACAGAACTAGACTGAGAGACCATTTAAAGGCCTTTGCAGGTGTTTTGAGTTAATTAGCTGATTAGAGTGTGGCACCAGGTGTCTTCAATATTGAACCTTTTCACAATATTCTAATTTTCTGAGATACTGATTTTGGGGTTTTCATTAGTTGTCAGTTATAATCATCAAAATTTAAAGAAATGAACACTTGAAATATATCAGTCTGTGTGGAATGAATGTATACATTACACAAGTTTCACTTTTTGAATGGAATTACTGAAATAAATCAACTTTTTGATGATATTCTAATTATATGACCAGCACCATTGTTATTATCAAAAATATCTATTTTAGCCATTGCGCTATGAAAGCCATGTGCTGCGTACCTAAGAAACATCATTCAGTAGTATAAATTGCTTTAATTGAAGCTTATAAAAACTGAAGTAAGGATATTGAAAAAAGAAAACTGAATACTTGTGGATAAAAGGAGTACAAGGCCGGAACCTGGCAATCAAAAATATACTATGTCAGTATGTGTAGATCTGTCCATTATCATGCCCATGGCACTAGCTGAAAAGCCTCTGAAGCAGCTAGGATGACAAATGTAGAGTAATGAAACTCTTGCAGCTCTTAAAGCCAAGGTGACCCACCACACCTAGTCAATGGTAGGCAAGTGTTCTAAATAGTTTTCTCTTCTGTATTTATGACTTAAGAAGAGGTGAAAAAATCTCTTTGTTCCTTCCATTTGCTTTTCATATGGGTTTGTTGTTGTAATACTCATTTTGGCCACAAGAGGCTGAAGTGCACCACTTCAGATTAGCTACACTTAAAAATACATTCCTAAAGTAACACAAGACAGAAATGTTACATAACTTCATACTCACCTGGAAAAAAACATGAATGCTTTTAGTATTTAGAGCATGGGGTAGCGCACTATCCTGTTAAACCAACCATACTAACACTTAGTAACCATACTAACCTTTTCGAAATTCATCATTTTAACATTTTTCTCTTTCTAACTGACATTGTTCTATGCCTGTTGAGTACAGGAGCTTTAGTTGATAATTATATTATGGCATATAACCCATTTTACACTGTTGTATTCATCAAATAGATTTAAATGTTTGTTGACATCATAAGTCCTTTATACGCCAATGCCCTTCCTGCTCTATTCACAAATGAAGTATTAAATAAAAATGTGGGGAAACTATGATTGATCCTACGTCTTGGTCCAGGTCAAGGCAGACAGCGTACTCCCGACTTCTACTGTCACAAGGTAAAGCTTAAAAGGGCAATGAATACGATTTTTCCTGCCCCATAGCACACAATGACCCTAATATATCTGCAGGGGCTTGACAACATTGTTGATCAATACCGATGACTTAATGATTACCTTGCCAGGTGCTGAGATCTGGCTTTCACTTTCAATGCCATTTTCTTTTTTTGAAGCAAAACTCCTGCTGCTGACAGATCAGCAGAGGTCACACATTATTTAATGTTCCTTAAACAAGACATCAAGCAAATAAACTGACCTCCAGGTGGTTGTGGTTCGAAAAGCAAACAATCACCAGAAGAAACAAATGAATTATATTTTCTGTACAGTTCATATGATATAATTATTCTTTTAACATTCCTTTGTATTCTTTCAAATGCTCTGTCCCCATACAAATGTTCTATACATTATAAAGGTTTTTATTGATTTCTCTAATTATAATCCATGCTCTGATAACACCATATATCACAGAATCTGTTTTTGCCCTAGTCAATGAGAGTGACACAAACACAAAACTGATTTATCATTTTACAACACAGGATTGTATAAACAGATGTAGTTGTAGTTCCCTTCATGCGTTTATGCATTATATACAAAAATGATATACAGTAGACCAAGGTGGAGAAAGAACAAGTCAGAGAAATAAACTTAATCTTAATTATCTTAGATGGTGCAGTACTTACGAGTCTCACAGTCAGACAGAGGGAAGAAGCTGTTCTGCAGTGTGGTGGTATGACAGGGTCAACAGGCTGTGGCTGGGTGGGTACTGTCTTTTAATTTCACACACTCAAATGATATAGTATGTTATCGTATACAGTACATTATGATAGGCAGTATTTTTGTGAAAATTTGACATTTTGCATGTGAAGCTCGACTGCGTCTAGTAAACCTCATGGCAATCAGTCTTACAGACTTGGATGTTTCCTGTTTTCAAATGGAAATTGTGACCTGATGATGGCACTGTGAACCAAAATCACTGGGCTTCATTTTCTTGGGACAACATCCACTTGGCAATTTGGCCAATAGATGTGAGACATCTTATTCTGGACAAAAATGCTGGATGGACAGTGACAGATATGCACAGACCAACTGACAGACTCCAGATAACTTGTTGGCTGAAGTTAGCAGGTCTACCCTTCTCTCTATTCTTGGGAATCATTTTTTAATGAGTTGGTCAACTCACCCGCAGTTGACCAATGTGTGAACTTGTTTGCTACAGACTGCAGACTTCCACCATTTCCCCCTCAGCAATTAAATATGAAATCCACCCAGGGGACCAGGTTGTGTGTACCATGCTGTAAGAGGCCCCCGCTGTGCTATAATCTGATCAGTGTTGTGAAAACAATTCTGATAATGCTGTAGACTTAGACCGACGAGCCCCCCCGTTGACTGTTACATTTGAAACCAATGGCACACAGGCCTGGGCTAATGACTCGGCTTACCACTCAGATTGGCTGGGAAATGGGTTTGAATAGTACTTAAGGGAGCCCTTAATATTGAATGCATTGTGAGCTAATTAGCTACAGTAAAATGCTGAACAGTCAGTAGCTTTGAGGGACCATGAGTTGATTTGACTGGATGGTTAGAGACTAAGTCTCCATCATATGCAGTACACCATAATGATCTACAATATACTGTTCAGTTTATATTAAGAGTAGGAATTGTTTTTCTAATGGTCTGTTAGGTTGTTTAGGTATGGGGACTTTAGGCAAGCCAATAGGGATGCTAACTCCTAATTTCCACTTTCTAAGTAAGTTATAAAAATTAGTAGCATAATGTAAGAGTACTTGTTCTGCAGAAAAATAAGTAACGTTAGTGTTTTACATATGACGTTTTTAATTATCAGAATCAGAATCAGCTTTATTGCCAGGTATGTGTACACATATGAGGAATTTGACTCTGGATTGTACATTGCTCACTATGTGCTTATTTTATACAAAAATACAAAATCAAAATAATAAAAATAAAATAAAATCAGACACAGACTTCAGTGTAGACAACACAAATATACACACTATGAACAGAAAACAATATAGACGTATTGACAAATAGTGCAGTGAGCAGAGTGCAAAGGATGCTCACTGCTCTGGATGGAGGTGGATGGAGGTGTACAGGTACATATACATGCATACATGCATACATGTACACACGTACACAGTGCAATTAAGCATAGTGCAAAGGATACTGGAATAAATAAGTATTTTGTGCAGGAGTAATGACTTGAGGTAGGTGGATTTGGTATACAGTATCTACAATATGACAATATAACGGTATGAACAGCTCTGCAATAGAGAATGGTGAATAAATAATAGTGGTAACCAGTAGTAGTGGTGGCTGATTAGAGGCAGAGTTACTGGGTTAATTATTATTATTAATACTGATGCATCAATTTGCTGTTGTAGCTGGTAAAGGTGTAGCTGAGTCTGACTCTAGAATTTCAGTTATATCACGTTGGTGCAGTTCAGTGGTTTCCAGGGGTGGGATCCGTGAGGGTGTGAGGGATAATGAAGTAGAAAGAATATAATTGTATAATGTGGTTGTTGTTCAAAGTCTGTGGCGCTTGTGTAGCAGGCTCAGTGTGTGTGTCTGTCCTTCATGCCATGACGTCATGAAGGGAGTGTCAGGGCCCGGACAACAGGAGCCAAGGGGCGTGTTTTCACATATATTTACTGAAAGACTGAGCAGGAGGAAAGAGAGGATGTTTTTTTCTCATAGTTTGGGGGTCTTCAAACAAAACGTGGACTAGTGTTGGGCAAGTTACTCAGAAATTGTAATATATTACTAGTTAGTTATTAATCCATAAAAAAGTAATAATATTACTTTACTTATTACTGGGTGGTCAAAGTAACTTGTTATGTTACTGTTTATGGTACTATATTACTTTCACTACCACCCCCCACCCCTCTACTCTCCAAAAATTTTTATCATATTCAAAACACCAGGAAGGAGTAGGCTATGTTTTTTTTTTTTTTTTATTTTTATTTTTTTTTACAAAATACTGTTTCTTAATGCCACTGGCTGAAATAAATAATAAAGCAAGTAAATCTTGACTTTTGAACTACTGTTTTTCTGCACATGTATTTATAAGATCAGTAGTCACTATTATTACAATACATACAATGCTGCATAACGCCACTCTCTCCCGACGAGTCCAAGCATCACTGGCAGTTGCGGAGTTGCAGAGTTTCTTTCTGTAAGTTTCACACTGCTGTTCTGCTTCAGCAGATGCTTCAATTAATTAGATGTACGCGGTTGAAAGCTTTTTCCTGGTCGCACAAAGTTTACAACAGACGACAATGTTCTTTGCGTCTGTAACACAATAAAGGCAGTAGCTACTTACAGCTGTGGAAAGAACGCCTCTCTCCCTCGTTCTCCATTCCTCCTAGATTTTGCATAACAAGGGACCTTTTAAAGTGATGCTAAATAAGTTACTGAAATAATTTACAGCAAGCTGATTCTTTGCCCTAAATGAATATTGTAGTAAACTCTCATACAATATTAAATATTCAATATATTTACATAATACATATCATTATCACAAAGACAGATGGTGTTATTCCTCTATTATTTTGGAATTAAAACATGATGCACCTCTTGTTTTGAAACAAGACACCACTTCCTGATTTTCATTGTGAATTTATCTGCAATCACGCCGTCTGCTCAGCTGTAAACACTGCACTCCAAAAACCCAACTCGCGCAAGATTGTCTGTGTTTAAGATTTAATAGCAGTAAATCATAGCATTCAGCCGCCCATCTCAATCACTCTCTCAAAATGTGAATGAATAAAACATCGTCTCTATTCTTCCACGAAATAAGTGATGAGAGGTCACGATCTGATGTTAAAGGTCACAGGCCCACGTCCATTCCTATTGGCTGAATCTACTCTCATAAGCAATCATAGCTGGGTGATCAATACCAATAGCAAACAGCACTGGTATCATGGAGACAATTACAGGTTGGGAGATTGCATTCAACAGGCTGCCCAGGTGTGTTTGCCAAAGCAGAGCTGTGTGATTTGGGAGAGATATAAATAACGACAGCTACACTGTAATTTTCATTACTGAAGAGCCTGGCTGTGGGTTATACACTGCATCTAGCAATTTGGACCTAATACTTCCGTGTGTGTTTGTGTTGCATGTAGGTTTGGGTCAAATAGGGAATGTGTGATAACATTTTCCATGACTGTAGAATCTTGTATATATTTCACTATCAAGGCACTTACTTGGAATCATGATGCCCTAATGACACAAATATGCATATCAATACTCAAAATAACAGAATGAAATAAACAACTGCAGGTAAAATCAGACCAGATTGTGCTTTTCATAGAGTTTACCGCCTCAGCGAGACAGAAAGCTCCTAGACTGAGCCTGGTGCTGACTTCCACAACGCCCCCAGCCAGTGAAGGAGAGCGCATCGGCGCGGGTTAGTGGTGGGATCACAGATAATCAGTTTTAGGAAAGAAATGAGAATGTAGCTTTGGCCAACTCCAACTATTGGACTCTTACGCAAAATGTTTCTCTTAAAAACATATAATGTTTAGAATATATCTAAATATTGATACATTAGAAAGTATAAGGATGTTAATTGAAAATGGAAATTAGATGATGTGATATAATAGGACAAATGAGCAGTGAGCAAGAGAGAGAGCAGTAAGTGGAGGCGGAGCTCATATGGACATTAACACTGAGGTGAATGCAGTCAAAGAAAAGGATCTGGCTCTTCAGCTGCTCCACAATGTTCACCAGCTAGATTCTGTCTGCTGGATAGGTAGTGTACATCGGGTTTAATAGAACTTTTTCATTGAAAATACCTGCTGCTGCTGGAACCAAGGCTGATGAGAGTGCTGAACCCAAATCAAAAGCAGTGAAGTTGTGTGCCATGAAGTGAAACCAGCTGAAGAGTCTGCTGATAATTCTCTGCACTGTGAGCTACACTTTTCATATTACTCCTTGTCATTTCACCTATAGATATACAATTTAAAAATATTGATTAGTGCAGCTTTAAGAATGCTGAATAACCTTAACATTAGATATAATGTTCTGGGGACTCCATTAGATATATTGTTTCCCTTTTTGTTATTCGACAGTTAGCAATAGGATCAGTGCCTTTTGATGAGTAGGCCTACTGTCTGTGACAAATGGGATAAATGCCCTCAAGTGATGTCACTGAGTCATCGTTAGTTGGGTCTGAAGACTAGAAATTTGGAAATGAAAAAGAATCTGATGGTGTGAAGTTGAAGACGTTTTCTTACCAGACTCATCATCTTTGCTAGGCTAGCAGCTCACGGCTACCTTAGCTGCTACTAGCATAACACATCTGACTCTCTGAAGTAACTATCAGCGGTCGTGTTGCATTGTGGGTTATGAAGGCGCCTGATTTTGACAAGGAAGAAGACTGCATAGGAAAAAAAAGTTTTTTTTTTTTTTTTTTTTTTAAAACTGTCCATCTTGAGTCTGACAATGTTACACTGTTGTGCAAAGCTAAATCATTCGATTACTCTATTAGCAAAGAAATTATACCATAAAGATGATATAATATACAGATTCAATATATGCCTTTACCGCAAGATTAGTTTAAGTGACGTATTTTATTCATGCTTTATAACTGTATCACATTTTCATAGCTTTGTTATATGTCACATACGAGCCAGTACGTAGCCTGAGATCCTTGGGCAGAGGTCTTTTATCTGTTCCCGAGGTGTGGTTGAAAACTGGAGGTGACAGAGCACTCACAGTCAGATGCTTGAGGAAATCAGATCAGCAGAGTCTTTTAAATCTTTTCTTCAAACACACCTTTATCAGGGAGCTTTTCCTGATTTTACTTTATTTTTATTGACTGCTCTTTTTCTGGGCGACACTGTAATTGGTTTTAGTTGTTCTACTGGCTTATTACTATTGGAAATTGTTTTTACGATCTGCTTGTTGTGAAGTTGTTGACTTGTGTGAATCACTTGGACAGCGGATTTAGAAAAGTGCTCTATAAATAAAGATTATTATTATTATTATTACTGGTAGTTGTCATAGCAGTGGTGATAAAGATGGTCTTCACTGAACTAGGAATTGAGGTTATCCAGATTTAAGTCAGTCTGTGAAGGTTGTAAACTCCATTTTGCACGTGATAAACTGAGGATTGGTGGGTTCATGCTCCACACTGGAACCAGACCTCCAGTAAATAGCCCAGTGTAAACTTACTGTAAGGATGAATGTCCAGACAAAGGGAACTGCCCCTACTAGCAGGCTGTGTTTGGCTGAATAGTGACAATCCCAGTAAAAGTGTTACACAGACAGATACAGCTCCTCATGTATCATAAACTCTCGACATGGCCCCAGCTTCCTCCCAGGCAAAAGGAAGAGGGATTCGGGGCCCGAGCAGTTTCCAAAGATCACAGAATTTGAATAATATGAGTTGAAGGCACCTTTCTTAGCAAGCTGAAGAGATTAAAAATTGCAAAACGTGTAAACGTCTTTAAGAAGCTGAGGCTCAGTGATAAAACGTGATGCGTGCCTCTGAGGTTGAGAAGAAGGCGGGGAAGGCAGGCATAAGGAAACACATGGACTTTGGCAAATGTGGTCTCAACAGGATGTTCTGGGCTGGGTTATACCTTCACTTTGACTGCTAGCCTTTTTCCGGCTGCTGGTAAGCCTTCAATTAAATGACGGCTACCTTTTTCAAGTCACTAATCCTCTTACAGTTTGGAACCCTACCCTTTGCCATGCGGAAAATACACACACAAGCACAGGCATGGCGTGTGTGTGTGTGTGTGTGAGAACAGTGAGTCTTCAGCCTCACCCTTATGCTGCCTGTCTTGCCGTCGTCCTGCCTTCTGGTACCTTCTTAAATTGACAAAAGAGGCTGTCACAAACTGAGCCTGGAGGTAAAGTCTGCATGAAGAAAAAATAAAAGTGCATGTGTATGTGGCAAACTTGAACCCATGTCATACATAAACATGGCAGTCATGACAATGTCTGTAACAAATGTGTACTGCATACAGTCTTATTTGTTGCATAAAATGTAAAATAAAAAATTTACATAACTTTCAAGCTGAAGTGCGGGACTTACATAAATATATAAATACATATAAATAGCCAAATGAGTTCACACAATGCTGATTAAGCCAGGTAAATCTCTGTATTTTGCAGTATACTGGAGTTTTTAAATCTGGTGTCTGTAGTGACATTCCTGTCCTGGTGCAGCGGTAATGATGCGTTTTACTCCAACCAGCAATGATTGCTATGTTTATTGTGCTTATTCATGTTTATTCTGATTGTGCAGTTTGTGTTAATATGCTTTGGCAAATTTGCATTGCATGCAGTCATGCCAATAAAGCCACTTAAATTGAAACATCAGTATGTGCAAAAAAAAAATCAAAGATTAAAAAGGTGCACACATGAGCATGAGCAAGTCTGTAGAAGCCATACAAGCTGTGTTCACACACAACTGCTATTTTCATACTATTTGAATCTCCAGATGGAGATGTCATGCATGCACAAAAAGGTTCTGAACAGGTGCATCTTGAAAAAAATTAGAATATCATGGAAAAGTGCATTGTGAGCACCAGAACCAGACTGAGAGATTAAAAGTTCAGGAAACCTTTGCAGGTGTTTTTAGTTAATTAGCTGATTAAAGCTCAGGTTGACATTTCTGTATTATAACATTTTTATTCTAAATTTCCAATAGTTTTGAGATACTGGAGTTTTGAACTCCATGAGCTGTAAGCCTTTATCATCAAGATTAAAATGAAGAAAGGGCTTGAAATATTTAGCTTCATGTGTAATGAATCTAGAATATGTGAAAGTTTGTCCAAATTTCCAAAATATTAAACAATTTTGAGATGCACCTGTGTGCAAGGTAAATATGCAAGGAGTGTTTGTACACATTTATATAGACACACCTACAAGTGGACCAAGTGTTGACCAATTGAGCCCCTCACTGAGTTATATCCTGCTGAAAATGACATCTCAGTAAGTTAGATAGCAAGAGTATTCTTGTCAGACAAAAAACTTTTAGGGAGGAAGAGGGCATAAAAGGAGGGATTGCACAAAAAACGTGAAGGTGCCTCCTGTAATCTTGAGCTTTCAAAATTTCAGCTATTGGGACAAACCATGTAGTCTCAAGGAAAATCCATTATCAAAAAAGCCATGCTACACTTTACTGAACCTAATTAATATTCTCTGACAAAGCGCTCATGATTATGAGAATTAGTTAATCATACAAGGGGTGAGTGTCTGTGGGATCTCCATGTGTAACTCATATTTAGGTTGGGTTTATTAGGAGGCAGTCTGTTAGCCAACTCTGGCGCAGTTTGTTTGTGGTGTGAAAGCCAGTCACAGGATTTGTAATTGTAGAGATGATATCTGCTGATCATGACCTGTCAGTAATCTATATATTTGTCCAATATCATCTTGTAACTATGGTAAAGTGGTTACATATCATGGATTTTCCCTGATCAATCAGAAACAAATTGTTTAAAAACATCTTGATCTTATCTCAGATTCCTTGTATCAATGTATTTTAGCAGTTCCTCTTTTTGCTGCGTGAAGAAGGTTGAACATACAGTGACCAAGCAGCAACTATCCCCTCATAATATTACAAAAAAACACACCTCTCTTTTCTCCCATTTCTACCTATTTGTCACTGTCTATACTATTAATGCTCATAATCAGGTATTTCTTTGTGAGCTCTTTGTGAATACCAGAATTAGATTCCTTTCTATGGGTCCATTAGAACTGATGATGATGGACGGCATCATCAAAAGTGTCCAGTCAATGAATCTGTCAGTCGATATGACTTCATGTTAACAGCTCTTGTTTATTTTGTAGAAAGTCAGAGTGAATATGAACTGAACAAGAAAAGGAAGGCGTCAATGTCCGAACTACAGGAGTGAAAGCAACCTAACTTGGGTATTCAGACTATAATCACACATCTAATTCATGTCACAAAATAATCACCAAGTGCTTAGAAGTGGACAGGGACTCACCTTGGAAAGCAGTCTTGGTCTGGTTGTTTCGTCCACACCAGAGTTTAATTATTATTATTATTATATATTATTATTATCTTTCATTTCAGTGTGATTTTAGAATCTATACTTTAGATATGAAGCACCAGAAATTTAGAAATGCATTAACTCACATATTAATTAATCAATTCATCCAGTTAGTCTGGCTGCATTGTAGTGGCAATTGGAAGCTGGTGTCATTCAGTTACCTTCTTTTTGCAACACTGCTTAACTGTGCTGCTTTTTATAACTTAATTTCATGCTTTCCATCACAATTCTTAGATGTTTCTTAATTGTTTTTTTTGTTTAATTTTGTTGTTTAATTGGAAATTGACTTATTTCGATGACGTTTGTTCTCCCTCATATCGTCCACCAACTTCCGTCAACATTCCAACCGTGCATGTTGTTGACTTGCTTGAACACAAAGAACACTGCCTTCTAAGCACAGTATATCACAGGACTATCTGTCCATGACATGTTCAAATTCACAAAATATGCTTAATTTGAGAATGAGAGGAAATTGGACAGCATCTTTTTTTTGTGAAGTGCAAAAAAAGGAAATGTACTTCCTAAGGGGTAATTGTTTTCGCTCCCAAAGTGCTTAAATTGCTGAAGGCAGGAAGTGAGGAAGCTTGTGTAATTTTAAGGGAAACCAGAGGAAATGTTGAAAAGCACCCCGACCCTTTTGGCTTTATTTTTAATGTTTTAACCCATATTAACAGCTAACAGTCCTGATCAAACCTAAATGACTGCAGCTTCTATGTAGCTGATGAATTATCCTGCACCCATAATGACTTATGACTGTGCTTGTATGAAAACATAATGCTTACTGAAACAGCATCATTCATAAAACATTATAGGCAGAAATTAAACTGCATTTAACTGTTGTAGATGTTTGTGACTAGGTATCAATGGGGTCTATTTTTCTTGTAATCATGATCATAAGTGCCCTTATATAGCCAGACACACAGACAGCTGCCCCTCACTGAAGTTATTGATCAGGATGAGGCACAGACCTTTGTAAGAGGAGGGGTTTTCCCACTATAATCAGCCAACACTGACTATTGATTGGCCGGTGTCAGGCGAGTCGAGTATAGGGAGGACACAGTCAGAGTCATGGGCAATTAATGGCCTCCATGGAACAGTGACAAGTCTTCTCTCCTCTCCCCTCCTTCCGTTGCAGCTCCGTCAGGCAATTAAAATCTATTGTAATGGGTTCATTGACACAGTAAACATGCATCTGCATTTGCAATACTTGGACGGTGCATGCATATTAGCAAATACACAATGCAGAGGATTGTTTGGATATAGAAATGTAATCAGTTCTAAACAAGCATACTGTAAACAGTGGTGTTTTTTCTAGAGTCACTAAGAGGCAGAGAGCATTAACAATGAAATGCACAGATGCAAACAAAATCCATGTGTAGTGTAGTATTTTCCATTAAAACAGGATGCTCTCTAACCTCCAGCTCCAGCAGAAGAAAGAATACTGTGGCTGTACAGCTTAGTGCTACCGCTGGACAACGCAGTTAAAAATTCCAAAGATATAATCACTATAATACGTTACATAAAAATAATGTAGCGGTAAATTTAGCAAACATGTGGAGTGGAGTATACTTTTTTATTAGGGTATTAAACATTAACCAGTAAACAAAGTGCAACTCCATAAAGTAGAAGCATTAAGAAATAAGAGTATTGAAGCTGCAGAGATAGAGATATCCTGACACATAGTTGCTAGTATGGGTCAAGCTCTGAAAATGCTGGAGCCCAACCTGAGACAACCCTGAAACATCATCAGTGTTCCTTTTTTTTGAAGGTTCATCCAGAGCAACAAGACATATACACATTGTTTTCACAAGCTGTATAGTAGGGAAGAGCCGGGACGATTGAAACACTTTTCAGATATACATAATTTTAAAATATAAAGTTACAGACAGAAATCATTTGTTGTTGTCATCAACAACTTGCGTGTGTGTTCTATCAATACCAAGTGTTATCTTGTTAAATTGTGGAACAACTTACTGTAAGTATAATTTCACTTTGAAGGAAAGGTGCGCATTGTTTCATTCGTCCCTACTGTGCGGGACGGAAGAAACACAACGATATACATTTAAATAGTTTATGTTATTCTTGTTTTTATTTAGAAAGCTTGACACTGCCCTTCTTAATACGAAATTACAAACTCATTATGTCCTTTTTCTTAATAACAAAATTGTATGAATATAACTTAGCTAGCTAACTAGAATATTCCGCAGCTAATGTGCATTTGGATCAGATCTCAGCTGCCCTTTTTATACACATCTGCAGCCTGTTTTCCTGGTCTACAGTGAAGACCCTGTTATTTGGCTGGAAGCATCCTGGTGGTCCAGCCTGCAGTCTAGTGGACTCTGCCCCCCTCCCGCCGTATCAAAAGAAGGTAGAATGGCTGCGTGTCCAAAACACCTGTTTCAATCGTCCCGACAGTGACTCCTGACGTTTTAATGTCACTAGCTTCTAAACTGTAAAATTTTGACATTTAAAACTTCAGGATGTGTTAAAGTACTAACTAATCTGTCATGTGATCATGACCATGACACATGGAACAATAAACACAACTCGTCATTAAAAAAAAAGATCGCTTGAGTGAATTTACTTACCGTGATTGAAAACAGCTTCTTAAAACTCCATGAAAGTGTGACCTATCCACCTGATTTTTCCTGGTTCTGTTAAGTACTGTGGACTGTATGTGCTGAGGTAATTTGGCATATTAGACGTGTATGGTCTCCAAGAAAATCGCTGTGTTTCATTCATCCCGCGTTTCAATCGTCCCGGCTCTCCCCTACTCTATTTCACTAGCAAGGACCACAATCAACAGATACGGTTAAATGATTTATTGATAATCGAAAGAGAAAGATGTACGAGGCTTGCAGTTGCTGAATAGACATGCGAAAGTGTTCTGTGGAAGCTATGATAGGGAAATCCGCTGTAGCACCCACGCACGACGGACCCCTATAAAGCTTCCAGTTACGTGAGAGCATTGGCTGATCTGAGATCTTTGAGATCTGAATGAATGTGATGATGTAATGCTTGGGAAGACCAGCGAGATATGGTGGCGAGATTGAATGATTATGTTGTACTAGTTGTGTTGATGGCTGGAGCTCTTCAAGCTGGCCTGTAGCACGAGAGACGGCTATGTTGTTAATGGTAGTTTTAGTGACTATTCCTTATAGAACCCCCAAAACCCTGCAGGATGAGTGGCACAGTTCGAACAATGTGCTTGTGTCGGCGTTTGTTTGTGCCACTGGTGTCCTATGTGAAAGTACTGTCATACCCCAATGCAGGGGGTGTCACTTTCACACGGAAGTGAAAGTGAAAAGAAAACCAAGACGCTAACCATCTGGCACGGTCGTGTTAGGTTATGACTGAAGGGGCTTTGGCATGACGATGCCAAAAAGCCGCCTTTAGTTCGAAACGACTGTCAAAGGTCTGTTTGCTTGAACGACTTTAGTTGAAGCAACTGTTCACTCGAGACAGATTTAAATGACTTTAGCTTGAACACTTGTTCGCTTGAAAAGACTATTCGCTCGAATGAATTTGGACTGAAACGACAGTCCGGATGAAATGACTGTTAGCTCGGTAATAGCTCAAAAAGGCTGTTAGCTTGATGTTTGCTCGAAAGGACTGTATGCTCGACGTGAGCTTGAAGCTACTGAGAGTTCAAAGCAATTTTAGCGTTAAACGGCTTTAGCGCAAAATGACAAATGCAAAACAACTGTTAGCTCGACGTTAGTTCGAAGTGACTGAACTCAAGGTGACTTTAACTTAGATGTTTGTCTGAAACAAATGTTAGCTCGATGTTCGCGTGAAGCGACTCTTCGCTCAAAACGACTTTATTTTATAATAATGGTTTGATTGAAACGTCTCTTAACTCGATGTTCGCTCTAAACAAATGTTCGCTCTAAACGACTAAGCTTGATGTTCACTTGAAACTAGAAAACAATTATTAAATGACCGTAGCTCGAACAGGCTTTGCTGGAAGAAACGACTTTTAGCTCCAATTTAGCTCAAAACACTTTAAGCTCCAAGTGAGCTCGAAACGACTGCACTGAATAGGATAGCATGTGAGCTGCTAGCAACAATTATGTCAGAACTGGAGATAATTATTTATTGATAGATGAGAAAAGCAAAGTACAAGTTTCTGTACAGTCAATACTGTTTCAGATGATGAATTCAGATAGTTCTGCATAACAGACCATCTGGCGAGTTAGCAGTTGCTGAGAGTGGGCAGTGGGCATCCCGGTGGCTAAGCTCCTACTGAAAGGTGTATGACTGAAGCTGCTGGACATGGATGAAGGTGTACTGATGACTCAGTGTGGTTTGTCCTGAATGATGTAGGCTGCTGGTGCTATCAACTC
>NW_025741168.1:0-7191 GCF_021292245.1 Micropterus dolomieu
CTTATTAGGAACTTGTTGATGTTTATTTACCTGTCATAAACATTATTAAGCTGTTTATTAACATTTTATAAGGGCTGGTTATTGATAAATTAACAGAACTGTTATTTCCTTGTTAGACACTTGTAGTGGGTTAGGGTTAAAAAATCTTAATATTTATAGGCAGCTTATGAAATACATTTTTATTAACATTGACACTTAACGTTAGCATGCAGCTATAAAATAAGGCATGTAGTTTAAAATAAGGCATGTAGTTTAAGCTAACATTAGCACGCAGATATAAAATAAGGCATGTAGTTTAAGCTAATGTTAGCATGCAGCTATAAAATAAGGCATGTACTTTAAGCTACTGTTAGCATGCAGCTATAAAATAAGGCGAGTAGTTTAAGCTAACTTTAGCATGCAACTATAAAATAAGGTATGTAGTTTAAGCTAACTTTAGCATGCAGCTATAAAATAAGGCAGGTAGTTTAAGCTAACTTCAGCATGCAGCTATAAAATAAGGCATGTACTTTAAGCTACTGTTAGCATGCAGCTATAAAATAAGGCGAGTAGTTTAAGCTAACTTTAGCATGCAACTATAAAATAAGGCATGTAGTTTAAGCTAACTTTAGCATGCAGCTATAAAATAAGGCAGGTAGTTTAAGCTAACTTCAGCATGCAGCTATAAAATAAGGCAGGTAGTTTAAACTAACATTAGCATGCTGATATAAAATAAGGCATGTAGCTTAAGCTAACATTAGCATGCAGATATAAAATAAGGCATGTAGCTTAAGCTAACATTAGCATGCAGATATAAAATAAGGCATGTCGTGTAAGCTTACTTTAGCACTTGGATTTTTAGAGCAGCTTGAATAATGTCTTAGGGTGTTTTTTCTCAACCTGGACATTAGAAATTGGTCCAAGAGATGGCTGCAGTGGCAGCGTGAAACAAGCTACAATGTAACATTAATATGCCGCTGCACACCTTCAGTTTCCATCCATAACGTGCTTGTTTTGCCACTGACACGCTCAGATAATTATTCTTAGTGTCTGACAACATTATGGAAAGGATCCCAGCTGAGGTCAAGCTTTTGTTAAAGAGTAAGATCCGTTTTGTTTTAACATGAAACATCCCTGAAATCGCCAAACCCACAAGACTCTATTCAAATTAACTCATTAATTCACATTTAAAGTCGACAGGAACAAGATAAAACCTTCACAAACCATCTTAGTTGTCTAAGAAAATAAGAAATGTACTGAAGTATAAAGGGTAGCTGTATTAGGAGTGCAAATTACAATGTGATGTCCAATCTCGCATTCATGAGGTATATATAACTTATAGCTCTAATAAAGGCCTATAATTGTCTTATAAGCAATAATTAATCAATTAATAGTTTATTAGGCTTTAATTAACACTTATATTGTTGTCTATAAGCATCCTATAAGGTCTTATAAGTGTCTTATTAACTGTTTATTACTGCCTGTTACAAGCACCTTAAAATAAAGTGTTACCTACGTCTCATTTACAGAAAATAAAGCAAAAACTTTCACATCCTGTAGAATTTACTGGTAAGGTAGGAAGTGGAACAGAGAGAAGTGAAAATCCAGAGCTGTGAGGAGACGGAGAGATTGAGGGAGGAGCTAAGCTGTTAGTGAACTATAGAAGAGAGAGGAACTTCCATATTCAGCAGAGTTCAATACACAAAGCAGAAACATTCCCTTTATTCAACATGCTGTCATTGGACTATTATGTACTTTCTCTACTGTTACTATCCATTCTAACAGGTATGTGAGATCCTGCTGAGAAAGTTTCATTACTAACTTTTCTGGATGGGATTCATTTGTTGAGTCTTTTACAACATGAAATAACAGAGTTATCTCTTCCTTCAGGTGTCAGCTGTGAAGAACTCACTGCAGTCAGGAATGAAGAGTTCACTTTAGAAGGCAGCTCTGTTACTCTGTCCTACACATACTCTAAACTGTCATCTAGTAATTATTTCTTCTGGTATCAACAATATCCAGGAAAACCACCAGGGCTCCTCATCTCACACTCTGCTTCAGGAAAAGTAGGAAATAATCAAAAACCTGGACTAAAGATTCAAGTGGAGCAAAAAGAGATAAATCTGCAGATCTCCTCTGCTGCAGTGACAGACTCTGCTGTGTACTACTGTGCTCTGCAGCCCACAGTGACAGGAAACACCAAAACTCTGTACAAAAACCTTTGGAGCAAAGACAACAGAATACTCCACAACGTCCACTAGAGGGAGTCACACACTGTTAAACTTCAGTGGTTTATGATCCAGTCTGGATTTGTTGTGGTGTGACCAGCCTTTGCCTTCAAACACCAGTTCTCCTAAGTACACTTGCACAAAGTCAGGGATTTTGTAGGCATGTCATCAGGTGTATAGAATCATTATTCCAGACAGGTGCCAATGATCAGCAATTCAATATGTAGTTTGAAACACAATCATTAAGTGAAACAGAAACAGCTGTGTAGGAGGAATCCAGCTGAGTGAGGAACAGCCAATCTCAGCTAACAAGGTGAGGCTGCTGAAGACAGTTTGAAGAGTCAGACATCATGGCAAGACTGAGCACAGCACACAAAATGCTCTTATCATCTAATACAGCTAAGAATTGAGTTAGCACCACCTTTTCAATAACTTTGTATATGAAAGCACATTTTTTTTATTAGAGGCTGAATGCTGGCTTGCTTAAAATAATTGCGGATGTGGCAGGAAGTAATGTAACAATTAATAATGTGAAGTAAGCTAGGGCCAATGTCACCCATAACCCATATGTCACGCATATGGTGGGTGGTGATGGTGCAGTGGATAAGACACATGCCTTCGGTGTGAGAGAATCTGCTGTGAAACACCTATGAATCCCTGAGCAAGACACTTAACCCCTAGATGCTCCAGAGGTGTGCGACCTCTGACATACATAGCAATTGTAAGTCGCTTTGGATAAAAACGTCAAATAAATGTAAATGTAAAATAACGTTTTAAGGGGAGTGAGGTGGTTAAAATGTCAAGAAGGCTTGAAGAGGAAAGTGTGAGAGAGACAGTATCGATGAGCTCAGGAAGAGAAATTAGCTGAAAATGGCTGTGCAGTTCAGGACAGCCAGGGTTATCAGAAATATCAGCAACAACAGTGGTAGTAGCTGTTAGACCTAATGTTAGACTTTTTGCTTAGAAAAAGATAATAAAAACATCTCACAGTCAGCATTTGAAGAGAGTGGTAAGGCAGGGGGAGTCTGTCTAATGGTTTTAAACAGGAATCTAGGATCATGCTTGTTCCCGGTGACTAGGTTAGAAAGGCAGTTGGCTCTGGTGTCTGTCATTTGTTGTAAGAAGTCAGAAGGTCTTTCATTCAAAAATAGCAGACATGCAATTTAGTCTTTCTCCAACTCCATTCTGCTCTTCTGTTCAATCTTTTAAGACTCCTTAAACTATCGTCAATCCAAGAAATGGTTTAAGAGGAAACTTGGATCTGAGATTAATGGGAGTCGTGTAGTCTAAAGTAGATTGACTGAGATTGTTAAGGCACTATGTTAACTGAGGATACAGGCGCTGATAATTCTGCTATGATGTTTTGGGGCAGCATGTAACAGTGTCAAATGTGATCAGAGAACCACAGAATTGATACTCAGACCAAGGGAAAGACTCTAATGTGTTTCCTAAATGAGTTTAAATGAGTTTGTTGAATCATCAGTGTGAATATTATAACTTAAACAGCAAAAGATGAAAGGTCAGAAAAGTAATGTGCAAATCTGGCATCTATTTCAGATATAGAAATAGATCATAAGGCAACAGACAGGTACAGAATCAGGAGTAGATACTAGTAATAGTAGCATATCATCTGCGTAAAGATTGACCTCAGTCAGGACCTTCACACGTTCTGTCAAGAATCAATCAGTATTTCCTTATCAGCTACTTGTTACCTGATGGAAATTATGTCATCTAGTGAATAACAGCACCACAGCAGAGACAAACTCACTATTTGTCAGAGTTGTGAGAGGAAGAAGGGAGGGATTAAGGGAGGAGCAAAACTGGGACTCAAGGACAGAAAAGACACAAACTTTCACAGTGGTGTTTGATCCAAAACCAGACAGATTCTCTTTCTCTTTAAGATGCTGTCAGTGAACTTCAGTCTGTTTGTGACTTTGTTTCTGCTCACAATAAGAGGTAGGTGAGATCGTCAACAGTAAGAGAGCTTCACTGATAGAAACCTTTAGATTGTAAAGTTACAGAGTTATTTTTTTCTTCAGGTGTCAGCTGTGAAGAACTCACTCCAGTCAGGAATGAAGAGTTCACTTTAGAAGACAGCTCTGTTACTCTGTCCTACAAATACTCCAAACAAGCAACTGCTAGTGATTATTTCTTCTGGTATCGGCAACATCCAGGAAAACCACCAGAGTTCCTCATCTCACACTCTGCTTCAGGAGCAGTAGGAAATAATCCAATCCCTGGGCTGTCTGTTAAAGTGAGTGATGATAAAACCCAAATGGATCTGCAGATCTCCTCTGTTGCAGTAACAAACTCTGCTGTGTACTACTGTGCTGTGAAGCCCACAGTGACAGGAAACACCAAAACTCTGTACAAAAACCTTTGGAGCAAAGACAACAGAATACTCCACAACGTCCACTAGAGGGAGTCACACACTTTTAAACTTTAGTGGCATGTTTTCATATGGTCTGGATTCTTTGCACTGATAACAACTTGAAGAAAAATGAGGATTAAACAATAAAAAAATGAAATACAGTGTTAATAGCCCTGACACACTGATGTTGATAAGGAGTGTGATGTTAATTATGTAGATAAAGTATTGTTTACATCAATATTTCTTTGAGTTCCTGATGAGATTAATAACCTGATTTCTTTGTCACCTAAAGGATATATCGCAACAATGTTGTCAACCATCAAACTTTCCTTTAAAAACTAAATGCATTGACAGAACACTCTTTATACCAAGGCCTTTCATAGTGATTCTCTCTATCACACAAACAGACACACTCTCTCACACTGATAGTGGTGGAGCTGCAGCAGGTTCAGTGTCTAGCTTAAAGGTTCAGTGTGTAATATTTCTGAGGATCTATCGACAGAATTTAATATCCATTACTATGTTTTCAGGGGTGTGTAAAGACCTTACATAATGAACCGTTATGTGTATATTACCTTAGAATGAGCCATTTATATCTCCATACCCGCATGGACGTCGCCACGTTGCATAGTCATGTTTCTACAGTAGCTGAAAACAGACAAACAGCGCTACAGAGCGTGTTTCATCACTACTTGTTCTGGTTTTGTTTCAGTGTTTGACCCACATCCATCAACCTAAGGATGCTTTTGCAATTCCCCAGTGTCTCCAGGCAGAGGACATTTAAGGGAATCACGTTTTCTGACGGCTCTTTCAGAGGTGTGTCAAGCAGGCTACAGACGCTTTTAATGTCGTTCATAATTTTTCAAACCTCCAATACAGCATTGCAGTAAACAAGCTTCTTGCGCTTTTATTTTGTAGGCAAAACCACAAGTGATTATGTGAGTAACTGCTGCTGTCATGACAGATCTATTTCAACACCGCTATCAAAGCATTTATTTATTTATATTTTTACTGCTATCAAAGCACCGTAATTTGGCAGCGGGCCAGATATTATTGTTGGCGGGCAGTTTTGGTGAGGGTCCATAATCACATAGAGAATGAATGTGTTTCCCTTGTCAATGTTTGTATAAACTTTATTTAATATGTAGTTTACAATGGACTGTGGTGCAGCAACAGTCACAGTGTTTCACACTCTTGGCTTACATTTTCCATGTTGTCTGTCAGTGGCCAAGTCACAATAACATCTGGTTTTACTGAATAATTAAGTAAATATAATTTCTTAGTAAATATACCTAAAGAGCCCTTATTTCTTGACTGGACACTTTTGTGCTCAGTCAGTCACCGTAGCTGTCCTGCACTCTTTGAAATGTTAGGGGGCAGTGGTAGACTGGATGGATGGTTGCAATTCACAACCTCACCACTAGATGTCGCTAAATCTTACACACTGAACCTTTAAGGACACTTGTGTATGTGAACAGGAGGAGTTGGGGAACCAACCACCAACCCTCTGACCCGCTTCACCTCCTGAGCCACACAACAAACACTCCAACCTAAATGACAACATACATCATTTGTCCATGCCTCCCAAAACAACACATATGAGTGTCGACCTACGTCACATGACATTAAACACGTGGTTAATTATGTGAAACGGTCTCAGTTTGGTTAGGTTTAAACAAACGTCATGGTTTGGGTAAAAGTAAGTAAATTACACAAGTCACGTGATGCAAGTCAGTGGCGCTTTTAAGTTAAAACTCAAAATAACTCAACATTTACTTGATTTAACAAGGGACTCCGACGTCAACCGCCCCATCCTACCTCATTATGTGGAATTTCTGCCTGTTTCTAATATGACACCCAACTTACTCCTTTGCTGCTGTTGTACGGCCAGCAGAGGTCGCTGCCACAATAAATGTAAATAATGGTCATAATAATGCGCTAATAATGCGGCCTCCCTGAACTTCCTGTCCTGAGGTTTCCATCAGTTTTCCTCCATGTTAAGGCAGGACAGTATGGGGAGTCTTCACTGATGATGCTGGATGTAAAACACAGTGAGACTCTGTATGTGATACTGGACTGTGGGGGCGGCTGTGGCTCAGGAGGTAGAGCGGGTTGGCCGTTAATCGGAAGGTCGGCGGTTCAATCCCTTGCGTGTCGAAGTGTCCTTGGGCAAGAATTGCCCCTGGTGGCTATTCCGCCAGTGTATGAGTGAATGTTAGTTTCCGTTAGGCTCAGTGTATGAATGTGTGTGAATGCAGATGTAGTGTAAAAGTTTGAGTGGTTGAAAAGACTAGAAAGGCGCTATACAAGTACGGAGCATTTTACATTTACTCAGAAACTAGACCTCTAGTTAGTCTGAAGGAATATTCCAGTGAAAATGTCTCGTTTCACTATCAAATCCTCTCCACCTGTAAGCTTGAAAGGTGACTCGACAGTTTGTAGCATCACTTTGTTAATTGCTGCTGTAAATCCACAACTTCAGAGATGTGGGGAGGTGATAACGCAGCACAGAAGTAGAGTCTTTAACTATGTTGAGTTTGGAAAATGCTGAACAAACAGATCATCAGCTGACAACTGGATTATGCTGCTGGACTAGTCTGAAGTTTCAGTGGC
>NW_025741169.1:0-1661 GCF_021292245.1 Micropterus dolomieu
TGGCAATAGAAAGTGACCTTTAACGAAGCAGCCCCCGCCGCATGTTTCACCTACGTGCACGAATTTACTGTGGTACGTGTATCTTGTCCAGACGCACAAAAAAGTCTCTTGGAGCGATGCCCTAAAACCAACAGGAAGCCGGCCATTTTGAATTTTACGTCAAATTTTGGATGATTTACACACTTCGTACTTTAACGAACTCCTCCTAGGGATTTAGTCCGACCGACCTCAAATTTGTGCTGTGCCTTCTAAAGGCATTGAAGATGAAAAGTTGTGCTATTTGCGAGTTTTCGTCAATGGGCGTGTCCGTGGCGTGGCGTCAAAGATCAACTCTTCGCCATGACACGGAAGTTGTCGTATCTTCAGTGTACATGCTCACATCTGGACCAAACTGTACATCTAGGATGAGAGTCCCGCCCTGAACACATGTACATGCTGACATTCACCCACAATCATAGCGCCACCTGCTGGCAACAGGAAGTGACTTTTAACGAAGCAGCCCCTGCCGCACGTTTCACCTACGTGCACGAATTTTCTGTGGTACGTGTATCTTGTCCAGACGCACAAAAAAGTCTCTTGGAGCCATAGCCTAAACCCAACAGGAAGTCGGCCATTTTGAATTTTACGTCAAATTTTGGATGATTTACACACTTCGTACTTTAACGAACTCCTCCTAGGGATTAAGTCCGACCGAGTTCAAATTTGTGCTGTGCCTTCTAAAGGCATTGAAGATGAAAAGTTGTGCTATTTGCGAGTTTTCGTCAATGGGTGTGTCCGTGGCGTGGCGTCAGAGATCAAGTCTTCGCCATGACACAGGAAGTTGTTGTAACTTCAGTGTACATGCTCACATCTGAACCAAACTTTACGTGCTCTTACTCTGCCTGCAGACATCAACGATCTTGCCCCTCACACAGTCAGATGGCTTCCTTCAGTGCACTGAGGTGTTTAACAACTCTGAAGACAATACTACCAGCAATGTCTTCCTTCTCGTTTCATGTAGACGCTCCGACAGACAGTGCTTTCAGTTTGCTGCATGCATGGACACAGAACTGCGGTATAGAGAGAAGCACACGGTCAGCTGGCTGCAGCTAAATCTGGAGTGCACTCGTATTCAATTCTGTATGGTAAATTCAGTTTTAACGGAGCAGAGCGAGCTGATAGGCAGAGTTAGAGACTTTTTCTGTCCGTTTCTCTCTTTACAAAGACGCATGTTGCAGTCAGAGTCTTCTCTGAGATGCGAGCACGACATACAACACAATTTATCAAATTACACATCGGATATACAGTATGAAAATAAGATTGATTGGATTATACTCACAGGAAGTATAAAACCTGTTACATGCGTAACACAGTAATGTCAGGGAAATTACTTTACTTAGATTTCAGGACTGCAGTTGTACATTTGAAATACCTTCCTACCTTTCTGATAGGAAGCCTTCTTGAGGTGGTATAAAACATTTCTTCTTATATTCTGATTTGAGTTGTGGACAACTATGACCACATGAATTAAAAAAATTAAACATTTTACTGCCCAAGTCAGCTATAACACAAGTCTTGTTCATCAGACTACATGCTGTACAGTATTTGTGGACAGATTTTGTCCCAGGATTTATTATGCATTTCTTCTTCTTCGTTGCATGATTTAGAATAATAAGGTGAGA
>NW_025741170.1:0-945 GCF_021292245.1 Micropterus dolomieu
GGTCCTGCTACCTCTAGTCCTGCCACCTCTGGTCTCGCTACCTCTGGTCCTGCTACCTCTGGTCCTGCTACCTCTGGTCCTGCTACCTCTGGTCCTGCTACCTCTGGTCTCTCAGAGGTCCTGCCATCTCTGGTCCTGCCACCTCTGGTCCTGCTACCTCTAGTCCTGCCACCTCTGGTCTCGCTACCTCTGGTCCTGCTACCTCTGGTCCTGCTACCTCTGGTCTTTCAGAGGTCCTGCTACCTCCGGTCTCTCAGAGGTCCTGCTACCTCCGGTCTCTCAGAGGTCCTGCTACCTCCGGTCTCTCAGAGGTCCTGCTACCTCCGGTCTCTCAGAGGTCCTGCTACCTCCGGTCTCGCTACCTCCGGTCTCGCTACCTCCGGTCTCGCTACCTCCGGTCTCGCTACCTCCGGTCTCGCTACCTCCGGTCTCTCTACTTCTGGTCTCGCTACCTCTGGTCTCGCTACCTCTGGTCTCGCTACCTCTGGTCTCGCTACCTCTTCTCCACATTTCCCACCCTGTCCTACCCTGGTTGCTAGGCAGCGGCCAGAGGAAAGTGAGACACCGAGCTGAGCTGCTGTCAGCGTCGCCATGGCAACTGTGTGAGTGATTCAGGTGGAGGTCAGGGAGACTCTTCTCTTTTTTTTTCTTCCTGTTTCTGCCTCCTCCTCACCCCTCCCGTCTCTCTATCGCTTTTATTCTTTCTCCCTTCAACGCCTGCCTTTCATTTCAGCTCTGCCTTTGTCTACCTTTTTTCCCCTCCTTCCCTTCCCATTTTCTCTTATTTCATCTCTCTGTGATGCTAATCACAGAGAGAATTAGAGAAGGGGATGGAGGTGCATTGATCCACACACGCACACTGATCTCTTCGTAATACAGAGAGACGGGAACATTTAACTGAATCTAACAGGCTAGTCAGGAGGTGCACACACACACACACACACA
>NW_025741171.1:0-13796 GCF_021292245.1 Micropterus dolomieu
GCATTTCCTTTGGAAATCAAGGTCCCAGAGTCTGGAGGAAGAGAGGAGAGGCACAGAATCCACGTTGCTTGAAGTCCAGAGTAAAGTTTCCACAGTCAGTGATGGTTTGGGGTGCCATGTCATCTGCTGGCGTTGGTCCACTGTGTTTCCTGAGGTCCAAGGTCAATGCAGCCGTCTACCAGGAAGTTTTAGAGCACTTCATGCTTCCTGCTGCTGACCAACTTTATGGAGATGCAGATTTCATTTTCCAACAGGACTTGGCACCTGCACACAGTGCCAAAGCTTCCAGTACCTGGTTTAAGGACCATGGTATCCCTGTTCTTAATTGGCCAGCAAACTCGCCTGACCTTAACCCTATAGAAAATCTATGGGGTATTGTGAAGAGGAAGATGCGATACGCCAGACCCAACAATGCAGAAGAGCTGAAGGCCACTATCAGAGCAACCTGGGCTCTCATAACACCTGAGCAGTGCCACAGACTGATCGACTCCATGCCACGCCGCATTGCTGCAGTAATTCAGGCAAAAGGAGCCCCAACTAAGTATTGAGTGCTATACATGCTCATACTTTTCATGTTCATACTTTTCAGTTGGCCAACATTTCTAAAAATCCTTTTTTTGTATTGGTCTTAATATTTAAATTTTCAGAGATACTGAATTTGGGAATTTCAGTAGTTGTCAGTTTTAATCATCACAATTAAATGAAATAAACATTTGAAATATATCAGTCTGTGTGTAATGAATGAATATAATATCCAAGTTTCACTTTTTGAATGGAATTACTGAAATAAACTTTTTGATGATATTCTAATTATGACCAGCACCTGTGTATATACCACAGCCTGTCGTGAGCTATAAATAATGATTCTGCTGAGTAACTAGTTACTAAAGTCAGTAGTGGAGTAAAATATTTGAAGCTGAAATGTAGAGAAGTGGTATCAACTATGGAGAAAATTAAAGTCGAAGTTACCTCTAAACTTAATTACTGTAGGCTACTCATGTTGGCTTTTTCCTGTTAGAGCATTATAGTAGTTTGTTTATAACAGACTGAAATTTAATAGTAATAAAATCGTCTTACTGCAGATTCAAAGTGCTTAAACCTCGACCATTAACATTAAAAGGCTTCTGGTCCAGGACTCCCCTGCTCCAGACTTGTATTATCTTAAATCGCCAGGTTTTTGAATGGGGTTTGGTGCAGTGTTAAAACAACAGCAGCTGTTAAGCACAGTGTTTCATGTGGTTCCTAGTCTGTTCCCCACCTATCCTACAGAGAGAGACCCGAGGCTGCAGCACCGCCTCCAGCTGCCTCCTCTGCCGGTCGATCTCCTGCCTCAGACCCGAAGCCTCCTCCTCGTACCCGGCTACGGTTCTCTCCACAACCGCGAAGATTTCCTGCGCGGCTGTTGTCAGTTTCTCTGCGATGAATCCTCTCAGGATCTCCGTTTTGGACAGTTTATAGTCCACAGAGTCCACCGAGGACACAAACAGCACGTTTACTGTCTCCATTTGTTCCGAGAAAGTCTCAAGTTTGACCAAAAACAGAAATCGCCAGCGCGAGATGCGCACGCTCGCTAATGTTGTCCGACTGAAAACCATCTACAAACAAAGGTTCCGCTGAAGCTCCCTTGTTCTTCTTCTTCTTACCTGCTAAGCATATTTCTGCCCTCCACAGGACATAGTTTGAACAAAATTCTTACTCTTACTAAAATTTGGTTAAAATAATAAGTAAATTTACCACATAATACTCTGAACATAATTTTTTTGTAATGTTTAGTGAATCCAAAAAATACATTTTCCCACCGCAATGCAAATTGAGGGTAAATATGGACAACAATGACTTGAGAAACTTTGCTCCAAAGTTTCTTGGTATGTGGGCAAGACCAAAATAAGTACATCAGTGTTTCATTTAGTTCTCCACAGAAAGTACAGCTGATGTTCAGGTCCTTTTTCAGTTTTTGCAGGTAATAGTTAGTGGGGTAAAACCTGTGAAGCATTTTGAATGAGATCTCTTTGACTTTCTTGGTTAAAAAAATTTTGTGGGGCAAAAGCCAAACTTTTTCCCAACAAATCTCTCCAACAAATGAGGACCAATATGATACAGCAGCGGGTGTACTGTTGAAAAAGTTGATGAATGGCCTTATTCTTACTTTTAGGTTGCAGCGAAAAACAGATGCTCCCAACAGTTGTTTCCTTCACATCCACCAGTGTTAAAACCTTTGAAAAGTGAGATGACAGCTGAAGGTATCGCATCGAAGACGATGGAGAAGGTGAAAATAGGGATACCATAGTGATGAATAAATTAAATGTAGGTATAAAGTTGACCACGTTGATTTACAAGCAAAATGTTATTGTCATACCACTGTTGAAAGAAAATGAATTTGTTTTTATACAAAATACATCTGTTGTTCCAAATATAAAACCTATGAGGAGTGAAGTTGTGCTTGTAAATTAGGAACCAAGCCAGTAGCATTTGTTTATGAAACGAAGAACGTTTAAGAGGAATTTTTTCAATATTATAAGTGCAAACCAACAAGAACTGGAGACCACCAACTGTATAAAAGACATAATGGGGAATGAAATTCCACAGACTGGTTGGGCAATTTAAGTACCGCTTAATCCAATTAATCTTGAAAGTGAAATTTAAAGTAGTAAAGTTGAGAAAACTAAGGCCACCTTTACTGTACTCATTCATTAATACAGGCTATTTCAGATAATGATTGCGATTTTTCCATACAAAATCATAAAGGACTGTATCTATGGTTTAGCACATTTGTTGATCTATATATAAAGATATTCTTTCGGCCTTTGAGAGTAAAATCCTGCCATTCAAAGATAAATCACGTAATAGCCACAGGTTTAATTTCTTCTTCATTTTATCAACAATGGGAGTGAGATTAAACAAAATGCTTACATACAATCATGTGTCACGCAGAAACTGCAGACCTGCCTTGGAGATCATGCTCTACTGTCTACAAGTCATTTATCAATCATCTCGGTTTAACAGAGAACGACAGAAACATCTTTTCCTAACTTCTAGCCCTGACTTCTTTCTTCCACCCACTCTGCCTTTTGTTGTTTGCCTTTTGTGCCCTCTTTCATTATTTCTCTCAGTTCCCCTCTTCCCAACGACACAAGGAGATCTACTTCAATTCTTAAGCTCTCTTTTGCAATGTGGTGCTCATTCCCACTCAACCAGACGTGTCCAGTAACCCAGCACAATGTGATGACGCAACCAAACCCAAATCTAAAAAAATGATGATGATTTTGTAATAAATAAATAAAATGGAATTAAAAATACAATTAAATATGTCTGCATTTAAGGTTCATTGTGTAAGACTTAGTGGCATCTAGTGGCGATGCTTGTGAATTGCTACCAACTATCCAGTCTACCACTGCCCTCTAACCTTTCAAAGAGCATGGGACAGCTACGGTGGCTGACACAGCACAAAAGGTGTCTCTTCTAGCACAGAGTGGCCAGTCAAGAAAGGATGGTTCTTTAGGTATATTAAGAAATGATATTTACTTAATTATTCGGTAGATCCCTATGTTATTGTGACTTGGCCACTGACAGATAACATGGAAAATGTAAGCAAAGAGTGTGAAACACTGTCACTGTTTCTGCACCACAGTCCATTATAAACCACACAGTTGATAAAGTTTATACAAACATTGACAAGGGAAACACATTTATTCTCTCTGTGATTATGGACCATCGCCAAAACTGCCCGCCAACAATAATATCTGGCCCGTGGCCAGATTATGGTGCTTTGATAGCGTCAAAAATTATAAATAAATAAATAGATGAATACTTTGATAGCTTTGCTTAAAAATAGATCTCAGTCATGACAGCAATCGTTACTCACATAATCACTTCCTCTTCAGTGGTTTTGCCTTCAAAATAAAAGAGTGATAATGCAGTATTTGGAGTTGAACTGAGCTTTTACTTTGAAAAATTATGAACAACATTAAAAATGTCTGTAGCCTGCATGACACACCTCTGAAAGAGCCGTCAGAAAAAGTGATTCCCCTAAATGTCCTCTGCCTGGAGATACTGGGGAAATGCAAAAGCCTCCGTACGTTGATGGATGAGGATCAAACACAGGAACAAAAACAGTGCAGCCGTGATCTGAGAAACATTCGCTGCAGAATCCATTTGTTTTGCTAATTCCTGCACTTTACCAACTGAGCTGACCAATCAACATGTTGATATAAGTCAATATTATGGCTTATATTCTTATCCACAATCTAATGGTTGAAAATACTGAATTTACTTGCAGACCCCTGCAGTATGTTATCACTACTCCTTCTTCATCTAATGTACGTATTTAACATAGTGAGAAGTGTCTGCACTGTCTGAAGTAGAAAAAGAAGAACATAGTGACGAAATGTGCTCTGTAGTGCTGTTTGTCCGATTTCAGCTACTGTAGAAACATGACAATGCAACATGGCAACGTCCACAGCAGCAGGGGTTATGTACATAAAAATGTCTCAATAAAAACATAATGATTTATTATGTAAGGTCTTTATACACCACTGAAATCATAGTTATGGATCTTACATTGCATTTCTGTCAATAGATCCTCAGAAATATTACACACTGAATCTTTAAAATTAAAATGAGTCAAGTAAATACTATAGACTGGGTTGTAATTATTTTCACAAGCCTCCACTTTCAGGTCATGGTTGGTGGCCGTGACTCACCGAGAGAATTATAAATGTCCCCCATATTCTCTTGGTAACTGACTGGGACGAGACGTGCTGTGCCTGAATTCCCAACTTTCTGCAAAGTCTTTGAACTGAGCACTGGCATCATTATGCGAGAAGACAACCTCAGGAATGCCATGTCTTGCAAACACTGCAACGTCTCTCAACTTTTCTGAGAACTTTGAGAAATCGTCCAAACATAGCAGATGCCACCTCTCTCCCATGTCAATACAAGTTGTGAAATTGTTATGTTGTAAAACATTTGCTTTTCATGCCATTACTGCTACTTCTACTCCTCCACATCTCTGAGGGAAAAATAGTACCTTTTACTTCTCTACATTCGTTTGATAAAGTTAGTCACAATTTACTTTACAAACACAAAACATGTGTGAAAATGTACAAGAAAAGCAATTTATCAACTCATGTGAAGTGTAGCTGCTTTTTAATTAAGCCGTTGAAGTCAGACGTTTCTAAACACTCCACAGATTACATATGAACAAATGACAGTTTTGCTAAGTCTGTAAGGACATCTACCGTGTGTGGGACAAAAGTGAGTTTTCCAATAATTACAACTGACTATATCTGTTATGAGTTTAGTTTTGGGTTATGTTCGAGTTGTACTTTTCCCTGTGTGTTTCTGGTTTTTGCCTTTGTTTCTCTCGTTCCTTGTCCCTAGTTATTTATATCTTTGCCGTAGTTCTTAGTTCTGTGCTTTAGTTCATGTTGGTGTTATTCCTGGTCTTTGTATTTGTTTCATTATTTGATCTTGTCTTGTTTAGGGTTTTGTAGCTTAATTTTTATGTTTATCTGCATGTTTTTTACCTGTTCGAGTCCTTAGTCCTGTGTCTCCATGTTTTAGTGTAGTCCTGTCTCCTGTTTGGTCCGGTCTCAGTCCATGCCCTGATTTTGCAGTCTTTCCTCGTTTTGTGTTTTACTTTGGTAGATCTGCCCTGGTGTGTTCCTGTGCACTTTACTTCCTGTTTTATTTTGTCATCATACTAAGGGGAATAAGCAGAACAAGCCATGAGTGCTTACCTCAATTAGATTTGTAGAAATCAGTTCACCCCCCCTCCCAAATCATAGCCTGTATAAAAGAACTGGTCACCACAACGTCACCCATTGGTTTGTGGACGGCCGTATTGGAGCCTTGAGTTTGGATATTTGGAAGAGACGGTGGCGCTAGCAAACTTGGTTAGCTAGGTGCGTCTGTAATTCATGTTAATTGTGGATTTTAACCAGGATGCTAATTTTCGCTATCTTAAAACAGGCTTAACACAAAACGCAGTGGTAGCAACTTGTCAATCCCAGATAGTCCCGCCCTAAAGCATACGCTGGTCAATTTCCTCTAAATGAACATCATGCCGTATTGAAGAAGACTTGAAACTAACGATTTATATCATAAACCCATTAGGAAAGTGTTTACTGGGGTAATAAATCTGTTCAGTAGTAGGGTCATTTAATCATTATTTCTGGACGGACTTCTTTTTGCAACTAGAGGAGTCGCCCACTGCTGGCCGTTACATAGAATGCAGGATTAAGGCACTTCTGCATTGGCTTCACTTTTCAGACCCGCAGGTGAATTCCATAATCCTCTGTAGCCACTTGCATATCTGTCCTCCTCTCTTTTCGATTAGCTTAGAGTTAGACAGCAACAATACTTTGGGAAGGAAAACATTTCCCAGTTTCTATAAAGCTTCCACTGAATCAGTCTAAAAATAATTTTGATAGAGGTCCACCTGGCTCTATGAAATGGGTTAAATGCGCAAACTGTCAAAAGTAAGTCTTCTTAATATCTTATTTTATACCTCGTGTGAGCTTTGTTTTTTATTTATTTTTCTGTACACCACTTTGTTTCCACTTTAATTGTTTAAAGTGCTCAATAAATAAAATTTGATTGATATGTCACAACAACTGACAGTTGGCTCAAACTAATTCCAGATGAACACACCGTGTAAACATTTACAGTACACGGTGGGAAAAGGATGTGAACCCTTGTGTGATGTGGATTTAAGAACTGGTGGACCCTCCTTTGGCAGCAATAACCTCCACCAAACATTTCCTGTAGTTTCAGATCAGACCAGAACAACGGTCAGGAGTAATTTTGGACCATTCGTCTTTAAAAAACTGTTTCAGTTTAGCAATGTTCTTGGGATGTCTGGTGTGAATCATTCTCTTGAGGTCATACCACAGCATCTCAGTCAGGATGAGGCCAGGACTCTGGCTGGGCCACTTCAGAAGGTGGATTTTCTTCTGCTGAACCCATTCTGTTGTTGATTTACTTCTGTGCTTTGGATCATTGTCCTGTTGCACCCATCTTCTGTCCCATCAAGGCCAAATTCCCGTGCCAAGTTCTAAGCAATAGAAAGCATCCTGACTGGGAACATCACAAACTGGTATGGGATGTGCACGGCCAAAGCAGCCCAAACCAACTGAATACATTACTAATACAAATGTGTAGAGTAATGAACCAAAACAAACCTGTATACTTGTAACAGTTACCTGCTGCATTGGCACTACCTAATTATAAGTTGTCTGTCTGGATCTCTTGTTTTATGCAATTTCAGAGAACCATGAAGTGGTGCACATACACAGTAGAATAGAGCAACTTTAATAAAAAGGTATTTTTTGCCAAGAGGCAAGATCATTAGTTTGTGTGACTGTAAAGTATAACTTTGTTTGTCTTTAGGTATAATTTTGCTGAGATTTCTTTTTTCATACAGTAGAAAAAGAACAGACTCTTCAGTCTTTCATGTCTTCACTTTATCCACTGCTGACTGTTCTTCCCCCTGGTGGCTCTTCATATGTGTTTTCAGACAGTGGCTCTGAGTGAAGGCTTTGTCGCAGAAGGTGCACTGGTAAGGTGTCTCTCCGTTGTGGGTCCTCATGTGGACCTTCAGGTGTTCTTTGCGAGCGCACGCTTTCCCACAAACCCCACAGACAAACGGTTTGATGACTGAATGGGTTGTCAGATGACTGCTGAGAGTGTTAAAGCTTTGTGCACACTCTGAGCATTTGTACGGCCTCTCTCCAGTGTGGATTATCATGTGTCTCTTCAGAGCTCCTTGAGATGACAATCCTTTACCACATTCGCTGCACATGATCTTCTCCTTGCTGTGTGATTTCAGGTGAACTTTTAACCCAATTTCTGTGGGGAACATTTTGCAGCAAATATGAGTCATTACATATGGACGAATAGTCAGAACGTGTTAGCGTCAGTTTGTAAAGCACTGGGGAGCCCCTTAGCGTTGTAGTTCAACGCACTGGTCAGCTAGAAACCGGACTTTCATCCAGAAGACCCGTGTTGGTTTCCCAGGTGAAATAAGTCAACATTGAATGCTTTTATTTACGTCACAAAGGATATATAAGTTGCACAACATATGCAAGGAACGTTACTTAACTTACATAAGTGACGTAAGTAACAATGTTATATTTAATTGCGACATTTCACAATGTTAACAACTTTTATTTTGAAAAAACAAAGCTAACCTCCAAAAATTACGTTGAAGGGGCGTTAAAAAGCGACACCAAGGGGTATTGACAACCATTTTTGACAAATTCTCCGTACTTGTATAGCGCCTTTCTAGTCTTTTCGACCACTCAAAACGCTTTTACACTACATCTGCATTCACCAGTCATACACATTCATACACTGAGCCTAAAATAGAAACTAACATTTACACACATTCATACAGGGGCAATTCGGGGTTCAGTATCTTGCCCAAGGACACTTCGACATGCAACCAGGGGGAGCCAGGGATTGAACCGCTAACCTTACGATTAACGGGCAACCCGCTCTAGGTTGGCCACAGCCGCCCAAAGGTGGCAGGTGGGAGTGAGAAAGTGTTGTTTTATGGCTCAGGTCATTGGACAAATAAATAGCTGATCTACCTGTGGTCAGATATAAAGAGCTGATCTTTCTTTCCCTCTGGATTTGATGGATCTTTGGATATCCTCTGGCGTCAATGTCTTTAGCTTCAGTGGCGTCAGTGTCTTGGTGATGTCAGTGCTAAAGACATCAAACCGTCCGGTCAGCTGAGGAAAGGTGGACCTCAGCAGTTTCTCGAGGACATCTCAGCTCCTCCGCTGGGGATTTTAACACTAAGATGCAAACAAATTCATCACAACGTTCAAGGAACAAACCTGTTTTATGGTCAGAATGACAAAACTTCCACTACACTTTTCAGTGTAGTGGAAGCTGGAGTGATGTTTAGGGGCCATAGGGGTGTACTCACTTTTGATGCCAGCGGTTTAGACATAGATGGCTGTGTTACACTCTTATACAAGCTGCACACTCACTACTTTACATTGTAGCAAAGTGTCATTTCTTAAGTGTTGTCACATGAAAAGATATAATCAAATATTTACAAAAATGTGAGGGGTGTACTTATTTTTGTGAGATACTGTATGTCATTATAGGGGTGTAACAGTACTTGGGCTGGAACCGGATATTCGATCGTTGCGTGCGCATTTGGGATTCAAATATTGATGTTTTTTTTCACATGCCTGACCTCCGCTCACAGAAGTGTACATAACACCAGGCTAAAATATTCTTCTATTCTTCTATTCTGGACCTGCTCAGCTCAGTCTCTCTGGACTCTGAACATAAATGTACCAAACTGTAACCACAAATCCGAGGTACATACTGAACATTACATTATATTTTAAAGGTCAAGGATCCCTTTTATTGTCTCCTAAAGAAAATAAGTTAAAGGTGCCGTAGAATGGAAAACTGTATTTACCTTGGCATAGTTGAATAAACAGAGTTCAGTGCATGTAACAACACACCGTGAGCCTCAATCGCCTTCATATGTAAAATATTGCACATGCAAAATACCCCGGAAAAATGGAAGAATGCCAACAAGTGTTAGAAGTTACGTAACATCTGTGATGTTTACGCCCTCAAACTAACATAGATCAGCCCATGTTCCAGAGTTAGCAGTCATACAAGTTATGAAGGAAAGGTAAGTATTTTCTGGTTTTCTCTCTGACTGCTCTGCCTCAACTCTGATTTTTGAAGTTTCCCGATGGACACATAGCTTTAGTTGTTGCTACAGTAACAGCTAGCCTTGTCTTGTTTAGCAGGCCTTGATTTAGCACAGAGTGGCTAAGCCCTGCCCTCTTCTGTGCTTGGGAAGTTGGCCAATCAGAAGCAAATGGGCTTTCAGGGAAGGGGGCCTTCAGCTTGATTTATACTCCTGCGTAGGGTCTACGTGTGAATCAACGTTGTAGGCTACGCACTGTTAGTTTTTTCTTTTTTTTTACCCAAACATGATCTTGAACACGACCGCTTTTATGATCAATCCGTCATCGATGTATGGACAGAGAGTTTTCTCAGCACTGAATAAAATCTATAAGCTACACTGTCCTTTATAACACAGAGACTCTGTGGACATTAAGGCAGCTGTCAGGTTGGCAACAGCTGCACAAAAATAGGTAAAATTATATGTTTTTTTTTTGTTTTTTTTTGTATCTTGGAGATGGCCATGCTTAGGGTAACATAATATAAAGTAAAATAAATACCAACAGTTGAGAAATTGATTTAATCAAATGTAAATCTTAGGAGAAAGGCATTTTTCCCAGCTAGTGGGGTAAAACGCCCCCCCTAAGCTTAATGTCTATTTTCTGACACATTAAAGAACATGTTATTGACTTTTGTTGTATCTTTAAGAAGGCCATGCTTTGGGTAACATATTATAAAATAAAACAAATAGTTGACAAATTAATTTCTATTTAATCAAATGTATGTTTTAGGGAAAAGGCATTTTCCACATGGTGTGAGATGCCCTCTCTATGGGGTATTTTACCTCAGACTTTCTGATAGTGAAGTTGCTAGTTGACTAAAGGGCCTATCGAGTGTCTAAATAACATCTATCTTACAAACGATCAGCCATGAAGGGGCACTGCGACAGAGGGGGGGGGGGGGCATCTTACCCCAAACATACTAATCTAGCATTTTACTACTTTAACCAAAAACTAAAAAAATTTCACTCTAAACAATTGCATAACTTATCTTAAGGCTCCCCTTAATGTAAATATACATATATAAATTGAACACAATAAAAAAAATGTACAGCTTATTTTAACTGTCAAAAAAATTTGATCAACTAAGGTCGGAATTGGCTTTCATTATCTGCTGATAGTCTGAGTGTTTTGTGACATTTCATAAAATACGAAATGAGCAATATTTTATTAATGTAACATAGACGTCTAAAACTTCACAGTCAGTTTGAACCTAGACATATTTTACACTGCAAAAAAAAAAAAATCATTAATAGACCTACTGAGCCGGACTGTCAGTTTACAATCACAGGTCCATGAGGAGCCTAAACTGTGTCTAATCTGTTCAGTTATTATTTTCATCTTCAGTTATTGCCACCGGCATTTAGTCCCGTCAGGTTACAGCTGAATAAACAGGCATGTAGCTGTTTAAAATGAATAACAGGCTGTAGGAGAATCCCAGCAATTTATCATTCATTAAGGAAATTCCAGTCTGGTAAATGATGAATGAGCAACACGCTATAAAATGTAATATTGTTAACGTATTGATCCTACACTCCTGCATTTTAGAGCCAATCATGGTCCACGTTGGCAGCATTCATATTTCTATGTCCACCCGATTAAAACTGAGGATCTGCCTTTATTTATCCGTTGCCATGGTGAATCTTAGTATCGGAGCTCAGTTGATGATGGCCTTTTTTCATCCCCACGCACGCGCTTCAATCAGGCTCAACATACTCAGAGTTGACTGAACTTATTCTGATCAGCTGTTCTGAAACCGAAAACTTGGTTGGAGTTCAGGTTTACACTCAGACTTTGCTGAACCTGCTTTCTGAAATGGGGCTCTGGTGTAACATCTCACAGTTTATTAGGTCAACTGTCAACAAGTTAGTAACATAGGTATATAAAAAAAAGAGCATCCCACAGAGTCTTTCTGAAGTAAAGATAGGGAGGGGTTCACCCCTCTGTGACAGACTGCGCCTGCAAATAGTGCAACTATTTAAGAATAATGTTTCTCACCATGAAGTTGCAAAGAATCTGGTGATTTCATTGTCTACAGTACATTACATCATTAAAAGTAAATAAGTAAATCAGAATAAATCTCTGTAGGCAAGGGTCAAAAAACCAATATTGGATGGCCGTGATCTTTGGGCTCTCAGGCAGCACGGCATCAAAAACAGCTCAAGCTCATTTAAGGTGGACCGAGGCGAAGTGGAAAACTGTCCTGTGGGCTGATGAGTCAAAATGTGAAGTTCTGTGTGGAAATCATGGGGGGGATGCAATATAATGTACACTCCATCTGTCCTTAGTGATGGGTTCCTATACGCCCATCAGATTTGTGTTACAGGAAAATAACAATGTTGTAAACAAAGCACTGAATCAGGATGAGGGAAGGCTTACATGTGAGAATATATAATATATGCTATACAGCAAGTACAGTTGAGGCTGATGTGAATAACATTAGTTTAGCAGGTATTGGTTCATAAACAAGGTGATAGAATTGTTCTAATTTTCACCCAGCGGTTGCTCTAGATCAGCAAAGTAATAAGATGTAATCCTCTGGGGACAATGATTGTGAGATATTTCAGTGCGGACCAAATCGGTGGACTGATCCCTAGAGCCACACTGCATGACAACTCCTAAACTAATGAGACATACTGTGATACCATTGAAGGTAAATGTGAAGTTTAAAGTGTATGTTTATGACTGTTAAAGATCAGGAACATAAAGTAGTCCCACTCTGCTTTAGTTATCGGGCTGACATCTTAGATCGGCTTGGGCGAAAAATATTTGCACTTCTTGTGTGTTCTTGTGAGAAAAACTGGTGAAAAATTTCGTCCAAAACTGGAGTCACAGATGACAGAAAAACACAGTCATGCGCACACAGACAGACAGGTGTGCTGGGCTAAATGACAGGGTTTGATTTGAATACACAGCTCCTTGTTCATGAGTCATTTGAATCGTGTCAAATGTTCATCTTAATGGACCGTTTCAACGAACCATAGTTATCATAGATTGCTACATTGTTGGCACCAATGTAAATTCAGCTTTTAATGACTTATCTTAGTATTTAGGAAAATTTAAGATGTTATGAACTTATGTGTGCACAATAATGAGTAAAGTTTTAGTAAAATCTATAAAAACAATAACAATATCAAGTGGAGAACAGTCAAAATCCTTTAAACCCACTGATGGTAAACAGGCTGAGGAATTGAACCAAGGAAACAAAAGACTAATGATGGGTAAGTGATGAAGACTGAACAGAACAGGGCAGACTAAAAACATGAGCACACGAGCCGGGAGGGAACAGGTGGAACACATTAGGGACCAATCAGACACAACAGGAACAAATCTAGACAAAGACACATGAAACCGATCGTTACAAAACAACACAGGAAGTAAAGCACGCGACAACAGACGAGGACAAATGTTACAGAGTAGAACAGGAACAACGGAACAAATGGCTTCCATAAAACCACAACCTAAAGCCGCTTTTAAGACCCCAGATCTCTTTTCAAGGAGCAAAAAAGTTCCTTCAGCCCACTGTTGTGTGCGTTTCCACTGCGGTCTAAAGACCTGCATGGATTAGGCAAATTAACCAGCTGACGTAAGCTGTAGGCCTGGCTGTCCACAGCGATGTGTGGAAGTACAAGGGAGAGACACACGATAAAGTATGTTACACATTTAATAACAAACTGGATAACGCCATAAAGTTCTTAAAATAACACCAGCACAGAGAAAGTAACACAAAAATAAAATCACAAATCCCATCTGCGTTGGAGGAACTGGATTTTTAACAAGTTTAACGGGTGGCATGGCGGTCCAGTGGACAGCACTGTGGCTTCACAGCAAGAAGGTTGCGGATTCAAACCCCGGTTACCCCGGCCTTTTCTGTGCGGAGTTTGCATGTTCTCCCCATGTCTGCGTGGGTTTCCTCCGGGTGCTCCGGTTTCCCTCACCACCAAAAACATGTTAGGTTTTCCTGTCAGAGCTATTGACCAGACACTGGTAAAGATCTGACGTTGGTACACAGGCGCTGCACAGCGGCTGCCCACTGCTCCCTTCAGGGATGGGTTAAATGCAGAGGATGAATTT
>NW_025741172.1:0-1688 GCF_021292245.1 Micropterus dolomieu
ATCACCTGACTGTCTCTGATCACCTGTGTGTCTCTGATCACCTGAGTGTCTCTGATCACCTGTGTGTCTCGGAGTGTCTCTGATCACCTGTGTGTCTCGGAGTGTCTCTGATCACCTGAGTGTCTCTGATCACCTGTGTGTCTCTGAGTGTCTCTGATCACCTGTGTGTCTCTGTTCACCTGAGTGTCTCTGATCACCTGTGTGTCTCTGTTCACCTGAGTGTCTCTGATCACCTGTGTGTCTCTGAGTGTCTCTGATCACCTGTGTGTCTCTGAACACCTGAGTGTCTCTGATCACCTGAGTGTCTCTGTGTGTCTCTGAGTGTCTCTGTTCACCTGAGTGTCTCTGTTCACCTGAGTGTCTCTGATCACCTGTGTGTCTCTGTTCACCTGTGTGTCTCTGTTCACCTGAGTGTCTCTGTGTGTCTCTGATCACCTGTGTCTCTGTGCGTCTCTGATCACCTGACTGTCTCTGATCACCTGTGTGTCTCTGTGTGTCTCTGATCACCTGAGTGTCTCTGATCACTTGAGTGTCTCTGTGTGTCTCTGATCACCTGTGTGTCTCTGTGCGTCTCTGATCACCTGACTGTCTCTGATCACCTGTGTGTCTCTGTGTGTCTCTGATCACCTGTGTGTCTCTGTGTGTCTCTGTTCACCTGAGTGTCTCTGATCACTTGAGTGTCTGTGTGTTTCTGATCACCTGTGTGTCTCTGTGCGTCTCTGATCACCTGTGTGTCTCTGTACGTCTCTGATCACCTGACTGTCTCTGATCACCTGTGTGTCTCTGATCACCTGTGTGTCTCTGATCACCTGAGCGTCTCTGATCACCTGAGCGTCTCTGATCACCTGAGCGTCTCTGATCACCTGAGCGTCTCTGATCACCTGAGCGTCTCTGATCACCTGTGTGTCTCGGAGTGTCTCTGATCACCTGTGTGTCTCTGAGTGTCTCTGATCACCTGAGTGTCTCTGATCACCTGTGTGTCTCTGAGTGTCTCTGTTCACCTGTGTGTCTCTGAGTGTCTCTGTTCACCTGTGTGTCTCTGTGCGTCTCTGATCACCTGTGTGTCTCTGTGCGTCTCTGATCACCTGACTGTCTCTGATCACCTGTGTGTCTCTGTGTGTCTCTGATCACCTGAGTGTCTCTGATCACCTGAGTGTCTCTGTGTGTCTCTGATCACCTGTGTGTCTCTGTTCACCTGAGTGTCTCTGTTCACCTGAGTGTCTCTGTTCACCTGTGTGTCTCTGATCACCTGTGTGTCTCTGAGTGTCTCTGATCACCTGTGTGTCTCTGAACACCTGAGTGTCTCTGATCACCTGAGTGTCTCTGTGTGTCTCTGTTCACCTGAGTGTCTCTGTTCACCTGAGTGTCTCTGATCACCTGAGTGTCTCTGATCACCTGAGTGTCTCTGTGTGTCTCTGATCACCTGTGTCTCTGTGCGTCTCTGATCACCTGACTGTCTCTGATCACCTGTGTGTCTCTGTGTGTCTCTGATCACCTGAGTGTCTCTGATCACCTGTGTGTCTCTGTGCGTCTCTGTTCACCTGAGTGTCTCTGATCACCTGTGTGTCTCTGTGCGTCTCTGGTCACCTGACTGGCTCTGATCACCTGTGTGTCTCTGTGCGTCTCTGATCACCTGAGTGTCTCTGATCACCTGTGTGTCTCTGAGTGTCTCTGTGTGTCTCTGTGTG
>NW_025741173.1:0-1310 GCF_021292245.1 Micropterus dolomieu
CATTTAGTGTCAGTAGTGTCAGCATTCTGAGATGAAAGTCAGCATTCTAAATTTAGTGTCAGTAGTGTCAGCATTCTGAGATTAATGTCAGCATTCTGAGATTAAAGTCATCATTCTAAGAAAGTGTCAGTAGTGTCAGAGTTCTGAGATGAAAGTCAGCATTCTAAATTTAGTGTCAGTAGTGTCAGCATTCTGAGATGAAAGTCAGCATTCTGAGTTTAGTGTCAGTATTCTGAGATGAAAGTCAGCATTCTACATTTAGTGTCAGTAGTATCAGCATTCTGAGATGAAAGTCAGCATTCTAAATTTAGTGTCAGTAGTGTCAGCATTCTGAGATTAATGTCAGCATTCTGAGATTAAAGTCTTCTTTCTAAATTTAGTGTCAGTAGTGTCAGTATTCTGAGATGAAAGTCAGCATTCTATATGTAGTGTCAGTAGTGTCAGAGTTCTGAGATTAAAGTCAGCATTCTGAGTTTAGTGTCAGTAGTATCAGCATTCTGAGATGAAAGTCAGCATTCTAAATTTAGTGTCAGTAGTGTCAGCATTCTGAGATTAAAGTCTTCTTTCTAAATTTAGTGTCAGTAGTGTCAGTATTCTGAGATGAAAGTCAGCATTCTATATGTAGTGTCAGTAGTGTCAGAGTTCTGAGATTAAAGTCAGCATTCTGAGTTTAGTGTCAGTAGTGTCAGTATTCTGAGATGAAAGTCAGCATTCTAAATTTAGTGTCAGTAGTATCAGCATTCTGAGATGAAAGTCAGCATTCTAAATTTAGTGTCAGTAGTGTCAGCATTCTGAGATTAATGTCAGCATTCTGAGATTAAAGTCATCATTCTTAGAAAGTGTCAGTAGTGTCAGAGTTCTGAGATTAAAGTCAGCATTCTAAATTTAGTGTCAGTAGTGTCAGAGATCTGAGATTAAAGTCAGCATTCTAAGAAAGTGTCAGTTCTGAGTTCAGTGTCAGCATTCTGAGATTAAAGTCAGCATTCTAAGAAAGTGTCAGTAGTGTCAGAGTTCTGAGATTAAAGTCAGTATTCTAAATTTAGTGTCAGTAGTGTCAGCATTCTGAATTTAGTGTCAGTATTCTGAGATGAAAGTCAGCATTCTAATTTTAGTGTCAGAGTTCTGAGATGAAAGTCAGCATTCTAAATTTAGTGTCAGTAGTGTCAGCATTCTGAGATGAAAGTCAGCATTCTAAATTTAGTGTCAGTAGTGTCAGAATTCTGAGATGAAAGTCAGCATTCTAAGAAAGTGTCAGTAGTGTCAGAGTTCTGAGATTAAAGTCAGTATTCTAAATTTAGTGTCAGTAGTGT
>NW_025741174.1:0-1012 GCF_021292245.1 Micropterus dolomieu
TAAAGATGAGACGGGACGGGTAGTTAAAGATGAGACGGGACGGGTAGTTAAAGATGATGAGACGGGACGGGTAGTTAAAGATGATGAGACGGGACGGGTAGTTAAAGATGATGAGACGGGACGAGTAGTTAAAGATGATGAGACGGGACGAGTAGTTAACGATGAGATGGGACGAGTAGTTAACGATGAGACGGGACGGGTAGTTAACGATGAGACGGGACGAGTAGTTAAAGATGAGACGGGACGGGTAGTTAAAGATGATGAGACGGGACGGGTAGTTAAAGATGATGAGACGGGACGAGTAGTTAAAGATGAGACGGGACGGGTAGTTAAAGATGATGAGACGGGACGGGTAGTTAAAGATGATGAGACGGGACGGGTAGTTAAAGATGATGAGACGGGACGGGTAGTTAAAGATGACGGGACGGGTAGTTAAAGATGATGAGACGGGACGGGTAGTTAAAGATGACGGGACGGGTAGTTAAAGATGACGGGACGGGTAGTTAAAGATGATGAGACGGGACGGGTAGTTAAAGATGATGAGACGGGACGGGTAGTTAAAGATGATGAGACGGGACGGGTAGTTAAAGATGAGACGAGACGGGTAGTTAAAGATGAGACGAGACGGGTAGTTAAAGATGAGACGAGACGGGTAGTTAAAGATGAGACGAGACGGGTAGTTAAAGATGAGACGGGACGAGTAGTTAAAGATGATGAGACGGGACGGGTAGTTAAAGATGATGAGACGGGACGAGTAGTTAACGATGAGACGGGACGAGTAGTTAACGATGAGACGGGACGAGTAGTTAACGATGAGACGGGACGGGTAGTTAAAGATGATGAGACGGGACGAGTAGTTAACGATGAGACGGGACGGGTAGTTAAAGATGATGAGACGGGACGAGTAGTTAACGATGAGACGGGACGAGTAGTTAACGATGAGACGGGACGGGTAGTTAAAGATGATGAGACGGGACGAGTAGTTAAAGATGACGAGACGGGTAGTTAAAGA
>NW_025741176.1:0-1022 GCF_021292245.1 Micropterus dolomieu
TATACCTGGACGGTCTTTATATAACTCACCGGCCATTTATATACCTGAGCAGCCTTTATATAACTCGCCGGCCGTTTATATACCTGAGCAGCCTTTATATAACTCGGCAGCCGTTAATATACCTGGACAGCCTTTATATAACTCGGCAGCCGTTAATATACCTGGACGGTCTTTATATAACTCACCGGCCGTTTATATACCTGAGCAGCCTTTATATAACTCGGCAGCCGTTAATATACCTGGACAGCCTTTATATAACTCGGCAGCCGTTAATATACCTGGACGGTCTTTATATAACTCACCGGCCGTTTATATACCTGAGCAGCCTTTATATAACTCGGCAGCCGTTAATATACCTGGACAGCCTTTATATAACTCGGCAGCCGTTAATATACCTGGACGGTCTTTATATAACTCACCGGCCGTTTATATACCTGAGCAGCCTTTATATAACTCGGCAGCCGTTAATATACCTGGACGGCCTTTATATAACTCGGCAGCCGTTAATATACCTGGACGGTCTTTATATAACTCGGCAGCCGTTAATATACCTGGACGGTCTTTATATAACTCGTCGGCCGTTAATATACCTGGACGGCCTTTATATAACTCGGCAGCCGTTAATATACCTGGACGGTCTTTATATAACTCGCCGGCCGTTTATATACCTGAGCAGCCTTTATATAACTCGCCGGCCGTTTATATACCTGAGCAGCCTTTATATAACTCGGCGGCCGTTTATATACCTGGACGGCTTTTATATAACTCGGCAGCCGTTTATATACCTGGACGGTCTTTATATAACTCGCCGGCCGTTTATATACCTGGACGGCTTTTATATAACTCGGCAGCCGTTTATATACCTGGACGGTCTTTATATAACTCGCCGGCCGTTTATATACCTGGACGGCTTTTATATAACTCGGCAGCCGTTAATATACCTGGACGGTCTTTATATAACTCGCCGGCCGTTAATATACCTGGACGGCCTTTATATAACTCGCCGGCCGTTTATATACCTG
>NW_025741177.1:0-2631 GCF_021292245.1 Micropterus dolomieu
ACATACTATACAATGAAGGTTTTTACAACATATTACAATATGAAGTTTTTCACAACATATTATACTATAAAGTTTTTTACCACATATATTATACAATGAAGTTTTTTACAACATACTATACAATTACGTTTTTTACAACATACTATACTATGAAGTTTTTACCACATACTATACTATGAAGTTTTTTACAACATACTATACTATGAAGTTTTTTACCACATATTATACAATGAAGCTTTTTACAACATAATATACAATGAAGTTTTTTATAAAATACTATATAATTAAGTTTTTTACAACATACTATACAATTACGTTTTTTTACAACATACTATACTATGAAGTTTTTACCACATACTATACTATGAAGTTTTTTACAACATACTACAATATGAGGTTTTGAACCACATACTATACTATGAAGTTTTTTACCACATACTATACTATGAAGTTTTTTACCACATACTATACTATGAAGTTTTTAACCACATACTATATTATGAAGTTTTTAACCACATACTACAATATGAACTTTATTACCACATACTATACTATGAAGTTTTTACCCACATACTATACTATGAAGTTTTTAACCACATACTATACTATGAAGTTTTTAACCACATACTACAATATGAACTTTATTACCACATACTATACTATGAAGTTTTTACCCACATACTATACTATGAAGTTTTTAACCACATACTATACTATGAAGTTTTTAACCACATACTACAATATGAACTTTATTACCACATACTATACTATGAAGTTTTTACCCACATACTATACTATGAAGTTTTTAACCACATACTATACTATGAAGTTTTTAACCACATACTACAATATGAACTTTATTACCACATACTATACTATGAAGTTTTTACCCACATACTATACTATGAAGTTTTTAACCACATACTATACTATGAAGTTTTTAACCACATACTACAATATGAACTTTATTACCACATACTATACTATGAAGTTTTTACCCACATACTATACTATGAAGTTTTTAACCACATACTATACTATGAAGTTTTTAACCACATACTACAATATGAACTTTATTACCACATACTATACTATGAAGTTTTTACCCACATACTATACTATGAAGTTTTTAACCACATACTATACTATGAAGTTTTTAACCACATACTACAATATGAACTTTATTACCACATACTATACTATGAAGTTTTTACCACATACTATACTATGAAGTTTTTTACAACATACTACAATATGAGGTTTTGAACCACATACTATACTATGAAGTTTTTTACCACATACTATACTATGAAGTTTTTTACCACATACTATACTATGAAGTTTTTAACCACATACTATATTATGAAGTTTTTAACCACATACTACAATATGAACTTTATTACCACATACTATACTATGAAGTTTTTACCCACATACTATACTATGAAGTTTTTAACCACATACTATACTATGAAGTTTTTAACCACATACTACAATATGAACTTTATTACCACATACTATACTATGAAGTTTTTACCCACATACTATACTATGAAGTTTTTAACCACATACTATACTATGAAGTTTTTAACCACATACTACAATATGAAGTTTTTAACGACATACTATACTATGAAGTTTTTAACAACATACTATACTATGAAGTTTTTAACCACATACTACAATATGAAGTTTGTTACAACATACTACAATATGAAGTTTTTAACCACATACTATACTATGAAGTTTTTACCACATATTATACAATGAAGTTTTTTACAACATACTACAATATAAAGTTTTTAACCACATACTATACTATGAAGTTTTTAACCACATAGTACAATATGAAGTTTTTAACCACATACTATACTATGAAGTTTTTAACCACATACTATACTATGAAGTTTGTTACAACATACTATACTATGAAGTTTTTAACCACATACTATACTATGAAGTTTTTAACCACATACTACAATATGAAGTTTGTTACAACATATTATAGAATGAAGGTTTTTACCACATACTATACTATGAAGTTTTTTACCACATACTATACTATGAAGTTTTTTACAACACACTAAAATATGAAGTTTTTAACCACATACTATACTATGAAGTTTTAAACTACATACTATACTATGAAGTTCTTTACAACATATTACAATATGAAGTTTTTTACAACATATTATACAATTAAGTTTTTTACAACATACTATACAATTAAGTTTTTTACAACATACAATACTATGAAGTTTTTTACCACATACTATAATATGAAGTTTTTTACAACATACTATACAATATGAAGATTTTAAACACATACTATACTATGAAGTTTTTAACCACATACTATACTATGAAGTTTTTACCACATATTATACAATGAAGTTTTTTACAACATACTACAATATAAAGTTTTTAACCACATACTATACTATGAAGTTTTTAACCACATAGTACAATATGAAGTTTTTAACCACATACTATACTATGAAGTTTTTAACCACATACTATACTATGAAGTTTGTTACAACATACTATACTATGAAGTTTTTAACCACATACTATACTATGAAGTTTTTAACCACATACTACAATATGAAGTTTGTTACAACATATTATAGA
>NW_025741178.1:0-2356 GCF_021292245.1 Micropterus dolomieu
CTAGTTTTAACTACTTTATATACAGTTAGCTAGTTTTACTACTTTATGTACAGTTAGCTAGTTTTACTACTTTATAGACAGTTAACTAGTTTTAACTACTTTATATACAGTTAGCTAGTTTTACTACTTTATAGACAGTTAACTAGTTTTAACTATTTTATAGACAGTTAACTAGTTTTACTACTTTATAAAAAGTTAGCTAGTTTTAACTACTTTATATACAGTTAGCTAGTTTTACTACTTTATGTACAGTTAGCTAGTTTTACTACTTTATAGACAGTTAACTAGTTTTAACTACTTTATATACAGTTAGCTAGTTTTACTACTTTATAGACAGTTAACTAGTTTTAACTATTTTATAGACAGTTAACTAGTTTTACTACTTTATAAAAAGTTAGCTAGTTTTAACTACTTTATATACAGTTAGCTAGTTTTACTACTTTATGTACAGTTAGCTAGTTTTACTACTTTATAGACAGTTAACTAGTTTTAACTACTTTATATACAGTTAGCTAGTTTTACTACTTTATAGACAGTTAACTAGTTTTAACTATTTTATAGACAGTTAACTAGTTTTACTACTTTATAAAAAGTTAGCTAGTTTTAACTACTTTATATACAGTTAGCTAGTTTTACTACTTTATGTACAGTTAGCTAGTTTTACTACTTTATAGACAGTTAACTAGTTTTAACTACTTTATATACAGTTAGCTAGTTTTACTACTTTATAGACAGTTAACTAGTTTTAACTATTTTATAGACAGTTAACTAGTTTTACTACTTTATAAAAAGTTAGCTAGTTTTAACTACTTTATATACAGTTAGCTAGTTTTACTACTTTATGTACAGTTAGCTAGTTTTACTACTTTATAGACAGTTAACTAGTTTTAACTATTTTATAGACAGTTAGCTAGTTTTACTACTTTATAAAAAGTTAGCTAGTTTTAACTACTTTATAGACAGTTAGCGAGTTTTAACTACTTTATATGCAGTTAGCGAGTTTTAACTACTTTATATGCAGTTAGCGAGTTTTAACTACTTTATATGCAGTTAGCTAGTTTTAACTATTTTATATACAGTTAACTAGTTTTAACTACTTTATAGACAGTTAACTAGTTTTACTACTTTATATAAAGTTAGCTAGTTTTAACAACTTTATAGACAGTTTACTAGTTTTACTACTTTATATGCAGTTAGCTAGTTTTAACTACTTTATATTCAGTTAGCTAGTTTTAACTACTTTATATACAGTTAGCTAGTTTTAACTACTTTATATGCAGTTAGCTAGTTTTAACTACTTTATAGACAGTTAACTAGTTTTAACTACTTTATAGACAGTTAACTAGTTTTAACTACTTTATATGCAGTTAGCTAGTTTTAACTACTTTATACGCAGTTAACTAGTTTTACTACTTTATATGCAGTTAGCGAGTTTTAACTACTTTATAGACAGTTAACTAGTTTTACTACTTTATATGCAGTTAGCGAGTTTTAACTACTTTATATGCAGTTAACTAGTTTTAAGTACTTTATATGCAGTTAGCTAGTTTTAACTACTTTATAGACAGTTAACTAGTTTTACTACTTTATATGCAGTTAGCTAGTTTTAACTACTTTATAGACAGTTAACTAGTTTTACTACTTTATATGCAGTTAGCGAGTTTTAACTACTTTATATGCAGTTAGCTAGTTTTAACTACTTTATAGACAGTTAACTAGTTTTAACTACTTTATATGCAGTTAGCTAGTTTTAACTACTTTATAGACAGTTAACTAGTTTTACTACTTTATATGCAGTTAGCTAGTTTTAACTACTTTATATGCAGTTAGCTAGTTTTAACTACTTTATGTACAGTTAGCTAGTTTTACTACTTTATAGACAGTTAATTAGTTTTAACTACTTTATATACAGTTAGCTAGTTTTACTACTTTATAGTCAGTTAACTAGTTTTAACTACTTTATAGACAGTTAACTAGTTTTACTACTTTATAAAAAGTTAGCTAGTTTTAACTACTTTATATACAGTTAGCTAGTTTTACTACTTTATGTACAGTTAGCTAGTTTTACTACTTTATGTACAGTTAGCTAGTTTTACTACTTTATAAAAAGTTAGCTAGTTTTAACTACTTTATAGACAGTTAGCTAGTTTTAACTACTTTATATGCAGTTAGCGAGTTTTAACTACTTTATATGCAGTTAGCGAGTTTTAACTACTTTATATACAGTTAGCTAGTTTTAACTATTTTATATACAGTTAACTAGTTTTAACTACTTTATAGACAGTTAACTAGTTTTACTACTTTATATGCAGTTAGCTAGTTTTAACTACTTTATAGACAGTTAACTAGTTTTAAC
>NW_025741179.1:0-1178 GCF_021292245.1 Micropterus dolomieu
TAAAAATATATTTATTTAACTCTTAGTAAATACTATTTAGGTGTACTTTGTGGAAGTACATTGTTAAACAATTACACTTTTAGTGGGTTAAAAATATATTTATGCCAAACATGCTTCATTGTGTAGGCTACTGCAAAATATTGTAATTATTTATGTAACTGCCACATGTTTGAGCCTGATTTCCAGAAGTATGATTTTTAAAACAAATTTTTTTAACATTAAAATGTATTTTTCAAAAGCATTGTTTTTTTCATTTCGTTTCTTTCTTTTAATGTTTTTTAGAGACCTGAGATTAGAGACCTCTTTCATAAGTGTAACCTGGCCTAGAAGGAAGCAGCACATGTTGTTAACTTAACAAACAACAACATATAGAAATATGCATACTTTAAATAATAATGTAGTTATACTTGTTTCTGTTTGTAAACAGTAAACACATGTGTACACAGGGACGAAGTGTGCTGACTGCTAGCAAAAATGCTGGAATTTGATTTTAACAAGGCAGGCCTGTGCATGTGTGTATGAGCCCTCATTTCTGCTTTTGCACTGTTAAAATGACCAGTGAGGTCTTTATCAGAGTAATAAATGCAACTAATGTGTTGCTGTTTGTGTGCTAGGTAGGAATAGGTTCACATTTTTATAATCTAACTTAATACTCACATGTCCGTGTTTACAGTAAGTTATTGGTCACTGTAATCATTTTTCCTGCCCATATAGTCTGTAAAGACATCACCACAGTTGTCATTTTTGTATAAATTCATTCTAAAGTTTAGCTTAAGCTACTATGAATCATCAGCTAAGCATCTGTGTTAGACTATTCAAAAGTGGACATCTTCCAAAGGTACACTGTTTTTTAGAGATTTCACTTCACTGCAACCATGGAGGGGTAATTATTACAGTGACCAATAACTCAGTTATAACAGCAATGTTAAAGTGTACACGTGTATGTGAGAATTGTTTTAAGACGCACTTGAAATAATGTTTTTATGTACTGCAATGCCTGACCACATGATATAATAGCTTGTGATGTTATGTAAAATACTGCTCAACTTTATGTCCATTTGTATGGTCATAGATCCTGTATTCAACTTTTAAAAGTTGAATACAGGATCTATGACCATACAAATGGACATAAAGTTGAGCAGTATTTTACATAACATCACAAGCTATTATATCATGTG
>NW_025741180.1:0-3723 GCF_021292245.1 Micropterus dolomieu
TCAGTCTTTTACCAAAGAGGTCATTCTCCTGCCAGACCATACATATACAAATGTCCCAAGGCGTGCCAGCAAAGCTTGGCTTTTAGAAAATGGACATAAAATCCGCATTGGAATTTGGCTGTGACTGGGATTCTGTCAAAGTAATGCAGGCAATAACAGCGGCCTTCCAGCCTGTTGTAGAGGGATGCAGGTAAGCTTTTGATCTGTTTTGGCACATTTCTTACCTGTTTCATCTTATTTATATTTTTATAATAATATCATATACTGTACTATGAAAGGTCAATTTTGAGTGTATGTGTTTTCACTTACATTTATTTTTTCACATTCTCTTTTGCTTCTGCTTATTTTTAACAAGCTTGGATATGTAAAAAAAAATACATACAATAATACAATACATTGGGGTTATCTGGTATTATCTCCAAGTTATGTTGACTTGCAAAACTTTACAGAATGTAAATTTCTGTGTGCACACAAATTATGTATTGAAACTCGAACTTTTCCATGTACTGTAGTGTAGTGTTTTACTTTTAACAAGTTTCATATACAGTGTGCTTTTCATTCCCTCAGGTTACAAATCTTGATGCCATGCCACAACAGACTAGTTGAGCCATCCCTTAGCTCCAATCAGACTTTGAGTGGAGGCCTTTTAAAAAAATTGTTTCATCAGAAGTCCATATATGTCAGGCCTGACAAGGTCATTTTAAGTGAGGAGAAAGAATCTGTAAGTAGTGCATGAAGATGTCATGTGCATGACTGGCAATGGCAATACTGTATTTTACACTGGATGTCTGAAACACTATTACTTGTCCTATGCTGCGACATAATACAAACATTTGTTTGTTAGTATAGTGTATTTGACCCTTAAAGTTTGTTGTATTTATCTGCTTCAATTGTCAGTCATGTTCTGATGGAGACAGTCACCATGCAGGGAGCCTTGATTTCGCACAGTCATCGGACAGTGACAACTGTGGTAAATATTTCTATCTATATGCATCTACAAACAAAATTAAATGATGTTGGTTATGGCTTGTCATGCAGGGTAATAGGGATAGTAATCACATATACACTGCTCAGAATAATTAAGGGAACACTTAAAGAACCAGTGTGTAATATTTAGGAGGATCTATTGACAGAAATGCAACATAATATAACATAATATAAGTTTTCAGTGGTGTATAAAGACCTTATAATAAATAATAATAATAAACCGTTATGTTTTTATTACCTTAGAATGAGTCATTTCTATCTACATACAGGTCCTCTTACATGGACTTCGCCATTTTGCGCCGCCATGTACAGTACATTGTACAGTACACCAAATGGACAAACTGATCTGCAGAGCACGTTTCATCACTAGTGAACAATGAATACACAGAGAATATGTACAAAGAAAAAAAAGTAACAATGATAGTTATAGTCGTAGTCTGGCTTATTAGAAGTAAGAACAGAAGTGAAATTTGGACAAATGGAGGACCAGACGTATTATTTAGCACAAGAGCCGACAGAGTGTGTCGACCACTGTAGCTTCTCCTCTGCGCTTTTGCAACAAATGGGTGAGTGGTGACTAATGGTCCATTCATGTGGTATCGGAATAATTGGAATGTTTTTTAAATCTTTATTGCAATAGGAGGAAAAAGTGTACATGTGATATAAATAAGTATACAGAACAATATACAAATATATAAGAAGACACAAATAATAACAACTTTGCCGGAGTAGTCTTTTTATATAAAGATATTAAAAGAGGACCATATGTTGAACGTTTTCACAGCCTTTTTGTTGTTGGATTTAGAAATTAAAGATATCGTAGATGTCTGCATATTGTTTTTATGCACTGATAAAGCACATCTTTGTTAGCTTCCATGTTGATTCCACATTCTGACTTAGGAGCACATGAACATACCAAAGTTGGAAGAACTACTTTACAACTCGGGAAAACCATCTGAGGAGCACGTGAATGCACAGTGAGCTGTTGGTTCACCACTAGATGCTACTAAAACTTACACACTGAACCTTTAATCATCACAGTATAACATTGTGTTAATTAAACTTCAAGGATATTAATCTGTACAGTTAGGAAGCATAAGCAATTGTGAATCAGTGTCACTTGTTTTGGTGCGAGTGAACGTGACAACAGGTGCACTGGAGAGGCAACAGCAAGACACCCCCCACATAGGGAATGGTTTCCATCCACAGACAGGCCTCTCCTTATCCTTCCTGACTGATTGTTCTCTAGTTTGGCGTTTTGCTAGTGTCCTTGTGCACACTGGTAGCATAAGTTGGTACCTGCAGTCCATTCAGATCTCACAGGTAGTCCAGCTTCTCCAGGATGGCACATCCATATGTCACAAGAAGGTTTGCTGTGTCTCCCAGCACATTCTCAAGAGCATGGAGGAGATACCAGGAGAGAGTTCGTTACACGAGGAGAGCTGGAAAGGCTGTAGAAGGGCATCAACCCAGCAACAGGACCCGTATCTGCTCCTTGATGAACAGGAGGAGCACTGCCAGAGCCCTACAAAATGACCCCCAGCGGGCTACTGGTGTGCATGTTTCTGATCAAACTATCAGAAACAGACTCCATGAGGTTGGCATGAGGGCCCGATGTCCTCTAGTAGGATCTGTGCTCACAGCCCATCAATGTGCAGCTCAATTGGCATTTGCCAGAGAACACCAGAATTGGCAGGTCCGCCACTGGCGGCCGATTGTCCTCACAGATGAGAGCAGGTTCACACTGAGCGCATGTGACAGACGTGAAAGACTCCAGAGACACTATGGTGAACGTTATGCTGCCTGCAACAATTATCCAGCATGGCCGGTTTGGGTCAGTATTGGTCTGGGGAGGCATATCCTTGGAGAGTTGCACAGACATTCACATGCTAGTCAACAGTACCCTGACTGCTGTTAGCTACCGGGATGAAATCCTCAGAGCCAGTGTCAGACGCTGGTGCAGAGTGCCTTGGGTTTCTCCTGGTTCAGGACAATGCCTGGCCTTATGTGGCCAGAACGTATTGGCAGATCCTGGATGATGAAGGTATTGATGCCATTGACTGGCCCTCATCCCCCAGACCTGAATCCAATTGAGAACCCCTGGGACATTATGTGTCGTTGCATCCAACACTGCCAAGTAGCGCCACAGATTGTCCAGGAGCTCACTGATTCCCTGATGCAGGTCTGGGAGTAGATCCCCCTGGACACCATCTGCGTCTCATCAGAAGTATGCCCAGATGTTGTTCATACAGGCACATGGGGGCCGAACACACAACTGAGTCACGTTATGAGTTGCCATAATGAAGGTCACGCAAATTGGATCAGCCTATGATTTAAATGTTGTTTTATTTATTTTCAGTGTGATTTGGAATCCAGCCCTCAGCACGTTAGTGATTTTAGTTTCCACTGACTGTTGTTACATGATTTTGTTCTCAACGAATTATACAATATACAGTAAACATTTTGAACTATTTTGTTCATTGAGATCTGATGTGTGATTTAAGTGTTCCCTTAATTATTTTGTGTGAATGTGTCTGGAAGTTGAAACAGAGATTGTGGCAGGTTGTTTATGTTTTTGTGTTTTTATTATTTAGTTATTTTAAGTAATATTTTGTGCAGAAAAATTATACTGTATTACTGTGTACTATAATTATACTATACTAAATAATCCACCGCTTAATCCAAGATGTGTTCTGATGCTCACTCTCATATAAGTAAAATGTCACTCAAATGTTA
>NW_025741181.1:0-1676 GCF_021292245.1 Micropterus dolomieu
ATATATATATATATATAAATAAAATAAACAGATTAAACTATTTGCATTAGAGGTGTAAAATAGAAGTGTCGCACTGTAAATTAAAGCCCGATCGATTTTATCGGCCGATAAGAGCTAATTGCAGTTAATCGGCATCTGCGTTTAAGAAACAGAGAGACAGATCCTTCACACATGTCATCAGTGTTGCATAGTTTGCTCACCAGAGGGCACTCTGCAGCTCCTCTGTTAACATCAGAAAACCACAAAAGAAAACATTCAGCTGATCGGCGTCTACCTTTGTCACGTCAATTACATGACTTAAATAATACTAAAAACAGACCAAATCACTTCTCTCCTCCTGAGAACATTCATGATTTGCTAACCCCTCCTGTTTTTCACTGCCCTCTCCCGGCTTCCTCCCGGCTCACAGCAGTATGTTTAATGTTACGGTAGTTGGGTGTTTGATGTATCTACATGATTGTAGATTTATTTTTGAAACGTTACAGCTGCTAATGCTGTCAGTTGCTAAATTAGCCATTATCAGTGGAGGAGTGCCAACGTAATGAGCCGTTAAACTATAGTTTCTGACGTATTCTAAATATATCTGCGAGCCGCCTGTCTGCAGTTATTTACCGCCGTGTCAGATATTATTAAACCAGAGGGGACATGTAAATAAATGTGAGCTGAACAAGAATGTAACACGACTTCCTGTAGCTCCTCTTGTGTGACCTAGTAGATGTGAAACGTAGTCAGAGCCGTAACGACTCAGGTTGTAGTTATAACGTTGGTTAAATGAAATCTCAAAGCTGCAGATCCTTGTCGTAGACAGTCATGTACTTATAGATGCATTCAACAGCAGCTCACTGTCTCATAGATGGCATGATTTAGACAGATGGTGGTTGAGAAACACTGTAAACGTGTCGCACCGTAAACAGGATACACGGTAAACGTGTCGCACCGTAAACGTGTCGCACCGTAAACGTGTCGCACCGTAAACGTGTCGCACCGTAAACAGGATACACGGTAAACGTGTCGCACCGTAAACAGGATACACGGTAAACGTGTCGCACCGTAAACAGGATACACGGTAAACGTGTCGCACCGTAAACAGGATACAGGGTAAACGTGTCGCACCGTAAACAGGATACACGGTAAACGTGTCGCACCGTAAACAGGATACAGGGTAAACGTGTAACGTGTCGCACCGTAAACAGGATACAGGGTAAACGTGTCGCACCGTAAACAGAATACACGGTAAACGTGTCGCACCGTAAACAGAATACACGGTAAACGTGTCGCACCGTAAACAGAATACACGGTAAACGTGTCGCACGGTAAACGTGTCGCACGGTAAACGTGTCGCACGGTAAACGTGTCGCACGGTAAACGTGTCGCACGGTAAACGTGTCGCACCGTAAACAGGATACAGGGTAAACGTGTCGCACCGTAAACAGGATACAGGGTAAACGTGTCGCACCGTAAACAGGATACACGGTGAACGTGTCGCACCGTAAACAGGATACACGGTGAACGGGTCGCACCGTAAACAGGATACACGGTGAACGGGTCGCACCGTAAACAGGATACACGGTGAACGGGTCGCACCGTAAACAGGATACACGGTGAACGTGTCGCACCGTAAACAGGATACAGGGTGAACGTGTCGCACCGTAAACAGGATACAGGGTGAACGTGTC
>NW_025741182.1:0-1472 GCF_021292245.1 Micropterus dolomieu
TCTTTAGCCTCCTTAGCCATTGCCTCAATGGCTGCTCTGAGACCCTCCTCACGATTGAGTGCGCTGTCAATTGTGTCTTTAAACCGATTTTCTAAAGTCTCCACCTTCAACTGAAGTTCCTGGATCTGTCCCACCATTGACTCCGCCTCAGCATCCTCATCATCATCCTGTGCTGGTTGTTGTTCTTCTTCAGGGGGGTCCAGATACAATGAGTCCAACATGGAGGTTATTTCTGTGATGCCGCTACGGTTGTGTCTGGTGGTGATGTGACGGTATGGGTCAGCTTCATCAGGAAGGCTGACGTTCGGTTCCCAGTCTATGAGAGAGGAGGCATTTTCCTGCTGCGCATCACTTACCACAGTGGTCCCCTGCCGGCTGGTGGCAGCCATTCTGAGTAAGAACAGCTAAAGAAACAAGGGAGTATACGAAATGTAGTTTAGGATGTGTACTCCCCATAAAGGTAATGTATTAATGTGCATGGGTGAATGTACAATGTGCCATTGACCGTATATGTATTGACTGTGTATCCTTAGTAAGCTACTATTTTTTGTTCTGTTTTTTACACTGCATAGACCATTTCATTCGACAGGGAAAAATAATAACCTCAAAAACCGTTGTAAGTTTTCTTATTATTCTCTCTTTTTTGTTTGGGTTTTTTTTTTGTGAGTAAAAAGGTGGAAAACCCAGGCTGCTTCAACTACTTGACCATATTTCATAGTAGGACAAGCAGGCGTACCTTAACAACAATAGCACAGTTAATTAATCCAGATCCCCGTACGGGCCACCACTCTGTAACTTCTGTAAATTCGCCTTACACTAAGACAGCAAGGGAACGTACATACGCCAAAGATAAAGGTTACGGGCGGATCTGATGCCTGTTTAGGCGATTATATTCAGCAGCCTGCTTACCTTCGTTGAAGAAGCCCTGCCTAAACCAGATAAGCGACTAACTTGCACCTGTACACACTTACAAAAATTATATATTACCGTAAAAAGTCCATAGGATGGGTTTCACAGCGTGTATTTAAAGATATATCAGGTTACACCACGGCGGGATATTAGTTGCTGGAGGCTCGGCCGCTCTCCGACGCATCAAACCAACATTACAGACATTATCACCGTTTCCGACATACATGCAGTTCACCCTCCAAACCCCCAATGTCCCAGCAGTTCAAATGTTCATTCCAATAACTTAAATCGTCCGGATGGAGCCAAATGTCCTCCGGTGGAAAAAGGAAAAAGGAAAAATACCAAGGTGAAGTGTGGCGAGCCGCCGCAGTCAACAATGTTCCACAGTTAACTTACGCAACCTCGACCCAGTCTGTTTAGCTGATGGGATGATGTAGTAGTCCAGAAAAGTCCAAGCATATGATCCACCAACAAAAGTTCCTTTGTTGCGTCCCTCTGGCAAACCTCACACAGAGCCCACTAAACGCCGACTGCTTCCACCTGTTGCGCTCTAGAGTTCCCCC
>NW_025741183.1:0-2810 GCF_021292245.1 Micropterus dolomieu
CTACTAATTTTCACTGACACACTATGCAAGCACGGTAACACTCATCGCTTGGTTAGCTTCCTCTTAAAGGACATCTACGTGACAGGTGCCATTATAAGGGCAGCGAATGGGGAGGTGCGTAGCGAGCAGAAAGTGACGGTGAATGCAAGCGGAGGAAAATAAATGTACTGCGTTGGTTACGGTGTGTTGGCTTCTCAAGACCAAGAAAAGTCTGTTGGTTCCCCAACTGCTGGAAAAATTAAGCCTGTTTGCGTTAGCAAACATCCTCCCTCTCCTTCAGACTGCACAACTGAGCAGGGAAACTTGGCTGCTATGTAACTTAACATTTGCTGGTAGCTGTATTTTATTACTACCTACTTGTCTAATGTTGAGAACATCAAGTACAACATAGACTAAACTGGTGTAGCCTACAGCTCTGTCCTCTAGCCTACAGATGGGTCCATCCTAAATTATATTTCAGTTTGAGTCTGAAAAAGTGGTTGTTAGGAAAAGAAAGGACGGTGGTGACTGGAGGACCTGAGGTTAGGAAAGCAAATTAGTGATGCAAACTAGTCCTTGCTAAGGAGGAGATGTTTCTTTTTGGAATTTATGTACAAATAAAATGCACCTCAGCAGGGAGGTGGTTTCATATGTTTCCTGTTTTTATATTAATTTCTAAACAGGTAAATGTCAAAAGCTGTAAAATGAAGACACAAGAGGCAAGCATGAACAATCGTATCTATAATGATTCTGAGGTCATATTAAGAATACGGTTTTCGTGCCATTAAGGCTTAAGAGGTGATGCCCACAACATGCTGTGCCATATGTAAAATCACTGTGGAAAGCTTCATAACCAACCAAATTACTTTCCCCAAATCTAATGGTTGTAGTTCCTACAGTAGACTGATCTTTGGGTGCTCTAGCTTTTCCATCTATTTGTTCAGAGATATGGTGAAAATAATGGCCCAATATGATGTGAAATTATATATTTTTCATTGGAAAATGTAAAATTTTCCTGGTGGAGGACTCCCAACCCTGACCATGACTACCATGACCGCCACCAAAACATTCATCTAAAGCTCACATAAAACTGGGAAAACACTGAAATTTTAAGCTATTGTATTGTGCATCGCATGCTCCTGGACACAAATGCAATGCTGCTGAGAGATGTTGTGCTGGGGTTTTTTATTCAGACATACTGCGCACACACAAAAGAAATTTGCTTCACCTCCGCTGCTACAACTCCATCCTAGAGAAACACTGGGGTCTTTCATGTAGTGACAACACTACTCTTAACTGAAACTGTCATAATTATAGCATTACCATAGAAAGAGTTGGGCAACTTATCAATTTCACAAATTAATAGATGTACACTTTGCCTTAAAAGTGAGCAGTAGATGTTAACATGTCACCCAGGAAATGTAATATTTAAAACCACTAATCCACACACATATAGGCTATATATATAAAATTATAATTATAATAATTATATATCTGTAATTGGCCTAGGCAGAGGAGAGAGAGAGCCAGGAGGTATGTCAATCTGTGGAAATATTATTATTAATAGTATTATTATTATTATTATTATTATGGATAATAGCATAAGAAATCAGTGATGTGGTGCTTATAGAAAATACTGTATCACATATTTGTAACAGAACCCTAAAGCTGTAAGGCCTGACAGCCAGTCTGGCAATGTAGTAAGTATTACATGAAGGACAGCCACGGGTGCACTGTTCCTATTGTGGTAATGACATGTGTTTTACAAATTGTCAGATGTCTGTACAGAAGGCCAAATCTAGAAACTTGAAAGCAATGGCATCATCTTGTGTTTAAAAGTGGTAAATACATTTAAGGGTTCAGATTTGGGGTTTGAAGAAACACTTAGCCCATGAGACGTAACATTTCACAAGATTGGGGTCATGAGTACAAGGCAAGAATGACTAGATGATGGGAATGTGAAAGTACGCATCCTTCAGGTCGATGGAGGTGAGCCAGTCAACCTGGCACACAATCTTCAGCGCCTGTTTTACTGTCAACATGCGAAAAGGTCTTTCCATAATTGCCCTGTTGAACAGTGACAGATCTAGGATGGGCCTGTAGTTCCGCCACTATACCGGTGAAGCGGGAAGGGACGGAGGCATACTGCAGTCTCTGCCCTCGGCAGATCAGGCTGCTCATCCATCTGATCGTCGAGCCAGACATGAGCCATTCCGAGTAGGGCTCTGAAAGCTGCCCTACCTGCTGATGAAGCGCCCTGGTGGCCATAAAGAGAAGCCAGTCTGTTGGTGTACAGGGAGAAGAGCAGAGGGGAAAGAACACAGCCTTGAGGGGAACCGGTGCTGATGGTCCTGGAATCAGAGACATGTTTTCCCAGCTTCACGTGCTGCTTCATGTCCGTCAGGAAGTCAGTGATCCACCTGCAGGTGGAGTCAGGCACGTTCAGCTGAGAGAGCTTGTCTTGAAGCAGGGCCGGGATGATGGTGTTAAAAGAGCTGAAATCCACAAACAGGATCCTGGCGTAGGTTCCTGGGGAGTCCAGGTGCTGGAGGATGTAGCGAAGGGCCATGTTTACTGCGTCATCTACAGACCTGTTGGCTCTGTAGGCAAACTGCAGGGGGTCCAAGAATGGGTCTGTAATGGATTTTAGGTGGGACAACACAAGGCACTCAACAGACTTCATAACCACAGATGTCAGGGCAACAGGTCTGAAGTCGTTTAGTCCTGTGGTCTTTGTGTTTCTTGGGGACAGGGATGATGGTGGAGGCTTTGAAGCAGGCTGGCACATGGCATGTCTCCAGTGAGGTGTTAAAAATGTCTGCTTGTAGCTT
>NW_025741184.1:0-1387 GCF_021292245.1 Micropterus dolomieu
CTTGACTTGGACTCTAGCTCAGAGACTAGACTTGGACTCTAGCTCAGTGACTTGAGACTTGACTTGGACTCTAGCTCAGAGACTTGAGACTTGACTTGGACTCTAGCTCAGAGACTTGAGACTTGACTTGGACTCTAGCTCAGTGACTTGAGACTTGAGTTGGACTCTAGCTCAGAGACTTGAGACTTGACTTGGACTCTAGCTCAGAGACTTGACTTGGACTCTAGCTCAGTGACTTGAGACTTGACTTGGACTCTAGCTCAGAGACTTGAGACTTGACTTGGACTCTAGCTCAGTGACTTGAGACTTGAGTTGGACTCTAGCTCAGAGACTTGAGACTTGACTTGGGCTCTAGCTCAAAGACCTGAGCCTTGACTTGGACTCTAGCTCAGTGACTTGACTTGGACTCTAGCTCAGAGACTTGATTTGGACTCTAGCTCAAAGACCTGAGCCTTGACTTGGACTCTAGCTCAGTGACTTGAGACTTGACTTGGACTCTAGCTCAGTGACTTGAGACTTGACTTGGACTCCAGCTCAGAAACTTGAGACTTGACTTGGACTCTAGCTCAGAAGAGACTTGACTTGGACTCTAGCTCAGAGACTTGAGACTTGACTTGGACTCTAGCTCAGTGACTTGACTTGGACTCTAGCTCAAAGACCTGAGCCTTGACTTGGACTCTAGCTCAGTGACTTGAGCCTTGACTTGGACTCTAGCTCAGAGACTTGAGACTTGACTTGGACTCTAGCTCAGAGACTCGAGACTTGACTTGGACTCTAGCTCAGTGACTCGAGACTTGACTTGGACTCTAGCTCAGTGACTCGAGACTTGACTTGGACTCTAGCTCAGTGACTCGAGACTTGACTTGGACTCTAGCTCAGAGACTCGTGACTTGACTTGCACTCTAGCTCAGAGACTTGAGACTTGACTTGGACTCTAGCTCAGTGACTTGAGACTTGACTTGGACTCTAGCTCAGAGACTCGAGACTTGACTTGGACTCTAGCTCAGAGACTTGTGATTTGACTTGGACTCTAGCTCAGAGACTTGTGACTTGACTTGGACTCTAGCTCAGAGACTTGTGATTTGACTTGGACTCTAGCTCAAAGACTTGACTTGGTGTCTAGCTCAAAGACTTGAGACTTGACTTGGACTCTAGCTCAGAGACTTGAGACTTGACTTGGACTCTAGCTCAGAGACTTGTGACTTGACTTGGACTCTAGCTCAAAGACCTGAGCCTTGACTTGGACTCTAGCTCAGTGACCTGAGCCTTGACTTGGACTCTAGCTCAGTGACTTGAGACTTGACTTGGACTCTAGCTCAGAGACTCGAGACTTGACTTGGACTCTAGCTCAGTGACTTGAGACTTGACTTGGACTCTAGCTCAGAGA
>NW_025741185.1:0-2635 GCF_021292245.1 Micropterus dolomieu
TCTTCTCCTTTACACTCTGGGGAAGAAGAGAACATGCAGAGGAAGAGATGGATCAATAAAGATGATTGATTAAAGGAGAACAATCAGTAGGTTTAAAGAGTTACCTAGCCAGAGAGTCAGAATCAGGATGTTTCTCAGCCAGTGGTTCATGTCTGCAGTGAGAGGGGAGGAGAGAGAGGAAGAACATTGATACTCTGATGGATCTGGGCCTTCACATCATTGGCCCTTCCTCTTCATCATCTGTTGAGGAACTCTCAACATTTACATCTCATTTACATCTCAGCTGTTTAGCTGATGCTCTTATCCAGAGCAGCTCATAATGAGGAGCTTTAACATGTGAACTTTCTGTTACAACAAAGTCTCTTTAACCACTTTTCACCCTGGAATAGTTAATTCATCAACATGGGTCTGTAATCATTTTAGTTTGTCTCATCATCAGTCATACCAAAGCATTCTGTGTAGAAGAAGACTTCCTTGTCGAGTGCCTTACTGTACAGAAATAGCCTAAATATATAATAATAACAGGAGTAATATTGTTACTTATCATTAGATTGTGTTGTCAGTGTCCACTTGGTGGCGCTGCTGTTCAGTAAAAGGAGGAGCTGAAGTGAGTAAATCTTCAGAGGAGCTGTCAGGTTTTTGTACAGAGCTTTGGTGTTTCCTGTCACTGTGGGCCTCACAGCACAGTAGTACACAGCAGAGTCTGTCACTGCAGCAGAGGAGATCTGCAGATCCATTTGGGTTTTATCATCACTCACTTTAACAGACCATCTAGAGCTTGTTGCATTTTGTATTCCCAAGTGAAAGATGAGGAACTCTGGTGGTTTTCCTTGATATTGTCGATACCAGAAGAAATAATCATTGGCATCAGCTTGTTTAGAGTATGTGTAGGACAGAGTAACAGAGCTGTCTTCTAAAGCAAACTCTTCATTCTTGACTGGAGTGAGTTCTTCACAGCTGACACCTGAAGGAAGAGATAAGTCTGTAACTTTACAATCTAAAGGTTTCTATCAGTGAAGCTCTCTTAATGTTGATGATCTCACCTACCTCTTATTGTGAGCAGAAACAAAGTCACAAACAGACTGAAGTTCACTGACAGCATCTTAAAGAGAAAGAGAATCCGTCTGGTTTTGAATCAAACACCACTGTGAAAGTTTGTGTCTTTTCTGTCGTTGAGTCCCAGTTTTGCTCCTCCCTTAATCCCTCCTTCCTCTCACAACTCTGACAAATAGTGAGTTTGTCTCTGCTGTGGTGCTGTTATTCACTAAATGACATCATTTCCATCAGGTAACAAGTAGCTGATAAGGTAACACTGATTGACTCTTGACAGAACGTGTGAAGGTCCTGACTGAGGTCAATCTTTACGCAGACGATATGCTACTATTCAATCACACATGACAGCCACATTAACTACTTATTCAGTACTTTACTTAAATAATATTATTCACATTATTACATCTGTGTCACATTTGAGGACAAATCAAATCATGAGAGGAAAATAAATCCCCATTTTCAGCTCAGATTTTTTGCATCTGTCATATTCTCCCCTTTTGGAGTTTTTAAGATGGTGGCGTGAAGGGCGGAGGTAGTGTAACCAGCTCCCATACAAAACCCTAACTTGTCCCCTATCCTGAGTTTCTTAATTATAGAAATGACCCCAGCTTCATACTAATAGAAACCAACGCGGTTCAGCTAAAAATGCCCCCCAAAAGAGCTGAAGCGGCGACGAGGGAAGACAAGAGTGGAAAGCCTCCTCTATCAGCCTCGGCTAACGCCTGCCCAGCTAACGCTGCTAACGCTAGCTCACCTGAGGGCCGCTGACCTGGTTTCACAAAGAAATAGAAAAAGGGTTAGAGAAAATTTGCTAGGCGTCTCTGTGGAAACTCTTATCAGCAAAAGAAATTAGCGGTCTTAAAGACAAGGAAGATGATCTGGAGAACAGAGCCAGACAGCAGAATCTAAGGCTGCTTGGATTCCCGGGAGGTGTGGAAGGGAAAAACGGCATCCACAAGAATGGCTCCCGAAAATACTTGACCTTGAGACCGACACCCCGCTCGAAATCAAGCGAGCTCACTTTACACTCCAGCGTGGACACGATGAAGGTAGCTTCCCCCGGGCTCTAGTTATCCGCTCATAGATGTGATGAAAATCTTCAGTGCAACACGGAAGAAAAGATCGCTCAAGTACAGTAACTCAGACATCATGATATTCAGGGAATCTCCACGGCTCTCTATAAGAAAAAGAAAGCCTTCATGCTGCTGGGGGAAAAAAGCTACATGACAGCAGCATATCCTTCAGGCTTCTCCACCCCACTAATCTGGTCCTGGACCTCCTGGAGGGATGGTGCACCTTAACATAATTAAGGCCTGGCAGTATCCTCATTTCACCTTATTCTTATTTCCCCTGCCAGACTACCTGTTTATCTGCCGGCAAATTTTCACATAGAACAGAGGGTATATGTACTTTATAATGCTGTCAGCGACAAATAGTGTCATCTGAACGAACTTTCAGGACTTTTCAAGCCTTACTTGAGTGGCTTGGTTACACTGGTTAGAGCAGTCTATCTTAATACGCTTGTGGACAGGAAGAAATATAGGCCAGTCTCTTCTTTTACGGGATGGGTGGGTTTGGAGGG
>NW_025741185.1:2655-4062 GCF_021292245.1 Micropterus dolomieu
CTATCCTGAGTTTCTTAATTATAGAAATGACCCCAGCTTCATACTAATAGAAACCAACGCGGTTCAGCTAAAAATGCCCCCCAAAAGAGCTGAAGCGGCGACGAGGGAAGACAAGAGTGGAAAGCCTCCTCTATCAGCCTCGGCTAACGCCTGCCCAGCTAACGCTGCTAACGCTAGCTCACCTGAGGGCCGCTGACCTGGTTTCACAAAGAAATAGAAAAAGGGTTAGAGAAAATTTGCTAGGCGTCTCTGTGGAAACTCTTATCAGCAAAAGAAATTAGCGGTCTTAAAGACAAGGAAGATGATCTGGAGAACAGAGCCAGACAGCAGAATCTAAGGCTGCTTGGATTCCCGGGAGGTGTGGAAGGGAAAAACGGCATCCACAAGAATGGCTCCCGAAAATACTTGACCTTGAGACCGACACCCCGCTCGAAATCAAGCGAGCTCACTTTACACTCCAGCGTGGACCCGATGAAGGTAGCTTCCCCCGGGCTCTAGTTATCCGCCCATAGATGTGATGAAAATCTTCAGTGCAACACGGAAGAAAAGATCGCTCAAGTACAGTAACTCAGACATCATGATATTCAGGGAATCTCCACGGCTCTCTATAAGAAAAAGAAAGCCTTCATGCTGCTGGGGGAAAAAAGCTACATGACAGCAGCATATCCTTCAGGCTTCTCCACCCCACTAATCTGGTCCTGGACCTCCTGGAGGGATGGTGCACCTTAACATAATTAAGGCCTGGCAGTATCCTCATTTCACCTTATTCTTATTTCCCCTGCCAGACTACCTGTTTATCTGCCGGCAAATTTTCACATAGAACAGAGGGTATATGTACTTTATAATGCTGTCAGCGACAAATAGTGTCATCTGAACGAACTTTCAGGACTTTTCAAGCCTTACTTGAGTGGCTTGGTTACACTGGTTAGAGCAGTCTATCTTAATACGCTTGTGGACAGGAAGAAATATAGGCCAGTCTCTTCTTTTACGGGATGGGTGGGTTTGGAGGGAGGTAGGAGGGTTTCTGAAAGGGCAGGGTCTGTCTCTATTTTGTTTTCTCCTTTTCCTCTTTTCTTTTTCTACCCTTTGTTACAAGACACCACCATGTCTTTTACCTCATCTACTGACAATTATTTTCCACATTGCCACACTAGTGCACGTTGTGATCCATGTCTGCAGATATAACATACAGCTTTCTTAGTTGGAACACCAATGGAATTAATCAACAGGTTAAATGCTAAAAAATCCTCAACTTCCTTAGAAATCATAGTGTTGACGTTGCATGCAGGAATCTCACTTAACAGATGCAGAACACTGTAAGCTAGGTAAACAATGGCAAGGCCAAATATACTACTTTTCATTCACCTCTCAGGCGCGGGGAGTGACCATTTTATTAAGAAAAGGGTT
>NW_025741186.1:0-3284 GCF_021292245.1 Micropterus dolomieu
TTGATGAGGAGGATTTCTGTGGCTTCTGTTGTCATGAAGGACAGCTGTCAGTCATCCAGTGTTCAACTCTCAGGACTATAAAGTCTCCCAGAGCACTGGAGCATGGTGCTGCTGATGCAAAGTGGCTCTCTATGGAAATGCTCTGACTGACTCCAACAGGGACTTGGATTACTCTGATGATGCTGCTTCTCAGCGGATCAATACGTTTACCAGAGGATTGATTAGGAATGTGTCAGTGATCATTTTTATGGACATTTGCTTTGATGACTGCAGAAAGATTTTCTTTTACAACATCTTCTGTCTGCTTTCATTTCATTCTAGAGGGATCAATTTGACTTTCACACCAATGGAACAATATATACGTAAAAATGGGATTCATTCTGAACAACTGTGTCACTGTTTGATAAATATAACATGAAATAGTTCATTCTTTTAAAAACAGCAAGTGTTTTTGTTGAGTTTGTTGTGTTCAAAGTCAGAGAGCCGTGTCTCTCTACAGTGAGAGGTTTTTGTACGACGACTCAATCAGTTTGTATCACTGTGGTACACGTTCGGTAGAGGAACCAGACTGGAGTTTGGAAGTAAGTTTCTGCACAAATATTAAATATCGTATCATCAGCAAAGGTTTTAATTTCTGTGTCTGAACATTTGTAGTAGATATAAATTTCCTCTGGACTGATCTAAATCACTTTAAAGACTCAATCTTATTGTTCGTTTCTCCTGTTTAACCATGAAGCTGAACTCAAAGCAGCTTTACTGAACTTCTCTTTAAACGTTCCATTTAATTTGTGAAATGTGAACAGCTTGAACTGCAGCAAAGATTAAAGAACAACACTCGTACATTAAAAATCATTCAGCCTTTAATTCTGCATTTTAAACTGTTTAGAAGTTGAGTTAAAATTATTTTGAATAGTGTGAATGAAGATAAAAATGTTTCCAAATCCCGTCCTCTAAGCCGATTGGTTCTTCTCCTAGGTGATGCCCGTCCCACCCTGACGGTGCTGCCCCCCTCCAGCGAGGAGCTGCAGCAGGGGAAGGCCACGCTCATGTGCCTGGCCAACAAGGGCTTCCCCTCAGACTGGAGTCTGGCCTGGAAGGTGGACGGCAGCAGCAGCAGCAGCAGCAGCAGCAGCAGCAGCAGCAGCAGCAGCAGCAGCTGGGAGGAGAGCAGGAGCCCCGGGGTGCTGCAGAAGGACGGCCACTACAGCTGGAGCAGCACCCTGAGGCTCTCTGCAGACCAGTGGAGGAAGGTGGGCTCTGTGACCTGTGAGGCCACCCAGGGCTCCCAGACTCTGCTCTCAGAGACACTGAGGAGAGACCAGTGTTCCCAGTCCTGACCTGACTCACTGGGACTCTGCTACTGGTTTTCCTCTGCTCCTGCTCTCACTCTGCACTCTGCAACTGTCTCTCTCTTTTCTTTGACATCTTTCAACAGCAAGATTTACTAGCTTGTTGCACTGTTTCAATATTATTTCAGTGTTTCCAGATAATAAAGACCTTTTCATCTAATCAGCTGTTTTACTCTTTATTATAATCAAAGTGTCTTAATAAATGTTCTCTTAATGGTGTCAGTGACTGTTTTACGTCCAGCAAAAATGTTAACAAGAATCTCCATTATGATTTTACAAAGGTATTAGTAAGACGACATAATGTAGAGCCATAAATGCTGTATAATGAGTTAATAAACTCAAACAAAACTCCTCACTATAGACTCTAAAATTTTAAACGTTTAGGTGTTTCCAAAAGATATGCATTTTTCTTCATATAAATCTAGTACTAAATATTATACAGCTGAAATAAAAAGTAGTTTATCATCAGCATAGAAATATGAAATATTGAAATATTTACATACAGCTTCTGCTGAAGAACTCAACCACAAAGACAAATGAAAATTAAGGGAAAGAATCAAAGTGTTATTGAATCACATTTTTTTGTTTCAACCATAAAATGTATTTGTTCGCTGGAACACTTCTGGTGCACTCTTTCAAAATAAAGGCAGTGGCACAGAAATTTAGTAATAAATACTAAGGATTAGCTGATATCATAAACCAGTTGTGTCTGTTGTTTAAGATTCTCACTAAAACTCTGCAGCTTTACTTGTGAGAATGTGGCCATGTAGCTTTCCACTTCTGGGAAGTTGACTTTTAGGTGGAATTATAGACAGTGATACACAGTAACTGCTTACAATCTATTGCAGTTTTGTAAGCCATTCAATAACATCTATCTTTACAAATCTCATAGTCTTTGTTGACATTGTCAGAAATGTGTAATTTAAATAATTTCTATCAATCATTTGTTTATTTCTACTGAGTTTTTTTTTATAACTATTTGTCCATCTATTTACATACAGGAGGATGTCAGAATGTTAGAAACACCTGAATATAATGAGTGAAACACCACCACTAACTCAAACCATCACCTCAATGCTAAAACTAATGTAATTGAATTAGCAGCTCTGAGTGTCAACAAAACATGAACATTAAAGGCATCACAAAAGTGGACGTTATGTCACTTTTTAAAAAATATAATGAACGGTAGAGGTGTACCTAATAAAGTGGACAAAGTGTATTTCTCTGCTTAATGAATAATGTCAAATGTTTTGGCTTAAAGAGGACTGTTTAAAACATGCTTTAGTTGCATTTTTTATGCATTTCTTGATTGTGACTCAGTATGTTTTCATATAACTAATTAAACTCCTTCAGTTTCAAGTCTCTGCTGTTAATTTTATGAAAACAGGTAGCTTTAACAAATCAATTTAAGATCAAACATTTTCTCCAGAATTACTTGTAAATTACCACCTTATTAAACCATTTTGTTCCTGAAGACACTTTGCTGTAAAAGTGTGAACAGGTCTCATGAAGTTTTAAATTTTTAGTTTCAGTGCAGCTGTTGAGTCAGATCAGTTCCTCTCTAGCTGACGGAGGTTTTTGTACGACGTTGTATCACTGTGTGAACGAGTTAGCACCCTGCTGACAGTAATAAACTCCTGAATCTTCAGCCTGAACTCCACTGATGGTCAGAGTGAAGTCAGTCCCAGATCCACTTCCACTAAAACGATCTGGAACTCCAGACTGACGAGTTGTAGCATAATAAATCAGGAGTTTAGGAGCTTCTCCAGGTTTCTGAAGGTACCAGTGGAGGTTGGTATAAACACCTGTACTGGTTTTACATTTGAGAGAGACAGCCTGTCCTGGAACAACAGACTGAGATCCAGGAGACTGAGTCAGGATGATTTGTCCTGATGAACCTGGAAAAGATGAAAAAGAGGAGAAGGGTTATTGAGA
>NW_025741187.1:0-1325 GCF_021292245.1 Micropterus dolomieu
AAAACTTTGAAACACTTTGTTCATTAAAGATGCGAGAACACACGGAGCTTGGTGAGGCGGCATGAGTAACAGGCGAATCACAGCTAAAAACAATACATCTGTGGTCAGATATGGTCATGTCCACCAATTCCACAGAGGAAATGCTGACACCCAGGGTAAAAACCAAGTCCAGTGTATGACCACGGTTATGTGTTTGCCCTTTGACATGTTGTTTGAAGTTAAAAGAAGTGGCCATATTTAAAAAGTTAGTTGCATTAACATTGTTGGGGTCATCAACATGAATATTAAAATCGCCACAAAGAACAATTCTGTCATAATTTAAAACCAGAGTAGATAAAAATTCAGGAAGTTCTGATAAAAATCCTCCAGGCGGTTTTGGGGGGCGATAAATTATAACAAATATGATAGGTTGCAGCAGGTTGTCCTAATCCTTAAGAGATTACTATTATTTCTGTGTGGGATGTGCACATTTCGGTATCGGTGCTATAGTGATACAGGGCAGGGCAGCCAGCTAACGTTAAGTAGCTCGGACCTGCCGCTGTTTGCGTCGTAACCTTCAATTTAGAATTATTTACCGATACTCAGGTATACAGCTTCTCCACCTCTTAGTCGCTGTAACTATCGTGACCAACATAATATACACTCACCTAAAGGATTATTAGGAACACCTGTTCAATTTCTCATTAATGCAATTATCTAATCAACCAATCACATGGCAGTTGCTTCAATGCATTTAGGGGTGTGGTCCTGGTCAAGACAATCTCCTGAACTCCAAACTGAATGTCAGAATGGGAAAAAAAGGTGATTTAAGCAATTTTGAGCGTGGCATGGTTGTTGGTGCCAGACGGGCTGGTCTGAGTATTTCACAATCTGCTCAGTTACTGGGATTTTCACGCACAACCATTGCTAGGGTTTACAAAGAATGGTGTGAAAAGGGAAAAACATCCAGTATGCGGCAGTCCTGTGGGCGAAAATGCCTTGTTGATGCTAGAGGTCAGAGGAGAATGGGCCGACTGATTCAAGCTGATAGAAGAGCAACTTTGACTGAAATAACCACTCGTTACAACCGAGGTATGCAGCAAAGCATTTGTGAAGCCACAACAAACACAACCTTGAGGCGGATGGGCTACAACAGCAGAAGACCCCACCGGGTACCACTCATCTCCACTACAAGTAGGAAAAAGAGGCTACAATTTGCAAGAGCTCACCAAAATTGGACAGTTGAAGACTGGAAAAATGTTGCCTGGTTTGATGAGTCTCGATTTCTGTTGAGACATTCAGATGGTAGAGTCAGAATTTGGCGTAAACAGAATGAGAACATGGAT
>NW_025741188.1:0-2066 GCF_021292245.1 Micropterus dolomieu
GTCTTGCAGATTTTTGTTTTTCCTGTATGCAGCGATGAGTCTATGGTTCTGTAACAGCTGGGTGGTGGATGTCAAATGGTGGAAATTGTTTTTGAGTGCCCTAATAAGCTTTACTGCTGCTGGGGAATAGGTAGTGATAACAGGGAGGAGAGAGTCAGTATTGACAACTTGAGGGTGCTGAAAGGTTTTCAAAGCTCTGCGCAAGAAGGACCTACAGTACCCTCTGTTGGCCAGAGCTGAGAACAGCACTTTTGTGGCTCCTTTGAAATCCTCTACTCTAGTACAAATTCTATGGAATCTCAGAAGTTGTGACTTTATTAATCCTGCGAATGTGTGTTTTGGATGGAAACTGGATTTGTGTAGCAAGGCATGTGTGTCTGTTTCTTTGAAGAAAACCTTGAGATCAAGCCTGAGGGTGGACACAAAATCTGGGCCCTTGAAGGTGGTTGTGTCAAGGAAATCCACAGCAGTCTGGCTAATACAGAATTTCAGTGAAATGGATGGATTGTGATTGTTCAAGGAGATCACAAAACATCAAAATCCTCTCTCGAATAGGGCCAAATTCCCCAAATATCATCCAGGTATCTATAATAATAAAGGGGCCTTTTGGGACAGGAGTTGAGTGCAGCTGTTTCCCATTCTGCCATGAAAATATTGGCGTAAGCAGGTGCGAATTTCTTACCCATGGCTGTTCCCTTAATTTGGAGGAAGAATTGTCCGTTGAACTCGAAATCGTTTTTGGTCAAATTTATTTCGAGGAGCTGCAACAACTCTCTGTCTGGTCTTTTGGCGTCTGGGTATTGTAGGAATATGTTTTTAATGGCTTGAATGCCTTCTGAAATTACAATATTTGTATATAAACTATCAATGTCCATGGTAAATAAAAATGCATTAGGGGGTACGTGGATCTGCTTAATTCTTTGAACAAAATCATATGTGTCTTTGATGTAGCTGGCATGTCTAATCGAAAGAGGATTGAGATAGTGGTCTATGAACTCAGCTGTGTGATAGGTCTCACTGCTGCAGACGGACACGATGGGTCTCCCAGGAGGGATTTCCCCGGGTCTGCTCCACCCAGCAGGGGGTTTGTGGATTTTGGGCAGCATGTAAAAGAGTCTAGGTCGGGGTTCGCTGTCTCCCATCAGGTACAGTTTTTGTTTATGGTTGATGAATTTTTTGTCATGTAGTGATTGTATAATCTTGTCAATTGCCGGGATTGTGTCCATGTAGATGGGTTTCTTTAATTTGGAGTAGTAAGTCGTGTCCAGTAACTGTCTGTATCCCTCCCACAGGTATTGCTCTCTGTCCATAATGACTATTGCACTGCCCTTATCCGCTGGTTTGATGACAATATTTTGGTTGTGTCGTAATTGATTTAATGCTTCAGATTCGAATTTGTTCAGGTTCTGTGGGACCCAGCCCAGTCTGAAGTGGTCCTGGAAGTGCTGTAAGTCCGTCCGAATGAGTGTTTCAATTTCGGGGGGTAATTTGCCCTTAGGGGGAACCCACTGTGATTTAGGGGTGAACAGTGGGCGGTCTGTGTCGGGTCTGTGTGTAAAGTAAGTCGCTAATTTGAGTCGTCTGTGGTACTGTTGGATGTCAAATCTGATTTGTTTTTTGAGGTCCGAGTTGCTGCTGATTGAGGGAATGAAATTTAGGCCCCTGCTGAGTAGAGCAGACTGGGCTGCAGACAATTTAAAATTCTGGCACAAATTAATAACATTTTTCCCCCCCGTCTGAGGACGTGTGTTCACGGGGGTACCTACTTTAACGACTCCAACCAGTGGTCCAGCATGTGCTGGGCCGTGGAGTGAGACCAGTGGATGCCGTCTCTCTCGGTGGTGAAGTCGTTCCTTGAGAGAGCAGGGATAAACAGCTGATTGTTAGTGAGATAGTGGTTCAGCTGTCTGAGGTTCTCCTGCTCTGCGTGAGGTAGGTGTCTGGAGAAATTAATCTCCGGCACCATGACTGTGGCCTGGGGAAAAGCCAGCTTCGCCATCCTGATTGCTCTCTGTACCTGTTTAACAGTAGTCATTGTTTTTTGTGCCCTGTTATTAACCCCAAAG
>NW_025741189.1:0-1133 GCF_021292245.1 Micropterus dolomieu
CCGCACGTTTTACCTACGTGCACGAATTTTCTGTGGTACGTGTATCTTGTCCAGACGCACAAAAAAGCCTCTTGGAGCGATGCCCTAAAATCAACAGGAAGTAGGCCATTTTGAATTTTACGTCAAATTTTGGATGATTTACACACTTCGTACTTTAACGAACTCCTCCTAGGGATTTAGTCCGACCGACTTCAAATTTTTGCTGTGACTTCTAAAGGCATTGAAGATGAAAAGTTGTGCTATTTGCAAGTTTTCGTCAATGGGCGTGTCCGTGGCGTGGCGTCAAAGATCAGCTCTTCGCCATGACACGGAAGTTGTCGTAACTTCAGTGTACATGCTCACATCTGGACCAAACTGTACATCTAGGATGAGAGTCCCGCCCTGAACACATGTACATGCTGACATTCACAGACAGTCATAGCGCCACCTGCTGGCAACAGGAAGTGACTTTTAACGAAGCAGCCCCCGCCGCACGTTTTACCTACGTGCACGAATTTTCTGTGGTACGTGTATCTTGTCCAGACGCACAAAAAAGCCTCTTGGAGCGATGCCCTAAAATCAACAGGAAGTAGGCCATTTTGAATTTTACGTCAAATTTTGGATGATTTACACACTTCGTACTTTAACGAACTCCTCCAAGGGATTTAGTCCGACCGACTTCAAATTTCTGCTGTGCCTTCTAAAGGCATTGAAGATGAAAAGTTGTGCTATTTGCAAGTTTTCGTCAATGGGCGTGTCCGTGGCGTGGCGTCAGAGATCAAGTCTTCGCCATGACACAGTTGTTGTAACTTCAGTGTACATGCTCACATCTGAACCAAACTTTACGTGCTTGATAACTCTCCCACCCCGCTATGGAGGACCGATCCTGACAGTCAGAAATAAATACAGAAATAAATAAATGCTCAATAAATAAATAAGCATCCAATTAAATACACAAAAAAAATTAAGTAAATAAATAAATGTAGGTAGTAATTAAATTATACAAGGAGACATAAATGTATATATTTTAATTAGTGCCTTTACTTATTCACCTTTGTTATAATTACCTTATTTGTTTATTCAACTTTATTTATTACTAATTTTTTTAATGTATTTATTTATGTGTGTGTTTTAATATTTTTGTCTGTTTTATT
>NW_025741189.1:1153-3852 GCF_021292245.1 Micropterus dolomieu
ACATGTACATGCCGACATTTACCCACAGTCATAGCGCCACCTGCTGGCAACAGGAAGTGACTTTTAACGAAGCAGCCCCCGCCGCACGTTTCACCTACGTGCACGAATTTTCTGTGGTACGTGTATCTTGTCTGTGGTACGTGTAAAAAAGCCTCTTGGAGCGATGCCCTAAAACCAACAGGAAGTCGGCCATTTTCACAGCCCAACGCTGCTTGCAGCTTTAATATTTTATTATATTTCCTGTGGGTATATCTGTGGGTATATACTCATGTATAGCCTAGCCATTTAGGCAACATCTACATATTTATTTAATTTATTACAGCCAATAAATACCGAAATTTAAGTTGGTCAGAATATATCAGTCCCCATAGAATGTTGTGGTTAAGAGAAAACTGAATATAATAAATATCATGAAATAATTTAGTTTAGGCTTTGCCTCCTGCAAACAAATGTGTGTTGTTAGAAGAAAACAAAACAGCCAACATTTCCTTAGAAACGGACAATTAAAACGAATATGATCTCCGTCCACACCAGCGTTTTAGCTGCATGCACCCAGGCCTCCTGCTTCTTGGTAGTCTTCCATCCATCCATCCATCCATCCATCTTCAACCGCTTATCCTGCGTCCAGGGTCGAGGGGGGCTGGAGCTAATCCCAGTTTACATCGGGCAAAAGGCAGGGTACACCCTGGACAGGTCACCAGTCCATCGCAGGGCCACCCATAGACAAACAACCAGTCACACCCACACCTAAGGACAATTTAGGGTCACCAATCAGCCTAGTCTGCATGACTTTGGACGGTGGGAGGAAGTTGGAGCACCCAGGGAGAACCCACGCAGACACGGGGAAAACATGCAAACTCCGCAGTCTTGTTGGTGCTAACTAGCCGTGTGTTAGCATGCTCTTGTACAATATTTTATGTCCATGGTAAAGTAGTGTCATTCCCACATAGTCTATTCACTTCCACATTCACTTCTAATCAGTGGATCTTGGTTTCCAGCACTGCAGCAGTGCATAATGTATGGAGCGGCAACAGCATAACACTACACGCAGGTTTGTGTGTGTGTGTGTGTATCCTGTCAGCACGAAGCGTAATGTGACACAGCCTGCCTTCTTTGAACCAAAGGGGGACCCCTGGATGCACAGAAGGATTGTGTCATAAAATAAAAAAGAAACATGCTGCAGCAACCTGATTTAAATATCACTTCAGACAAGCCAATCAGAAAGAACACTTGTTTGATGTTTATTCATTAAAGAACCTGTTAGCTATCTGCCAAGCGAGCCACTGTGTCTACATCATAGCGAGGGCAGAATAACACTCATAACATAATAACATGGAGTTTGAAATTTAAATCATTTATACCATGATTATGCACAAGCTCAGAGTTCTTCAGAAGAGGGTATGTATGTGTTCAATTCAATTCAATTCAATTTTATTTATATAGCGCAAAATCACAACAGTTATCTCACAGCGCTTTTCAAAAAGGAGCAGGTCTAGACCGTACTCTATGATGTTATTTACAGAAGCCCAGCAATTCCCACCAAGAGCAAGCACTAGGCGACAGAGGCAAGGAAAAACTTCCTTTTAAGTGGCAGAAACCTCGAGCAGAACCATGGCTCAGGGTGGGCGGCCATCTGCCTCGACCGGTTGGGGGTGAAGGGGAGAGAGAGAGAGCAGGAGAGGAACAGAGAGAGAGAGAGCAGGAGAGGAACAGAGAGAAAAAGAGAGGGATGGAAGGAGAGAGAGGGGAGGGAGGCAGCCTACACAATATACACAAAGAGGTACAGACAGTAAAGGTAATGTAAATAGGACTAGTAACAATAGTTGTTGTAGCAGAGGGTGTCGAGCAGGAACACGGGGGCAGCAGGTGACCCGCAGCCACAGATCCAGACTCCACAGCTCCAGAGCCAGAAACACCTGCAGGAAGTGATAGGAGGAGAGAGGAGAGGGACGAGAAAGCACAAGACTACCGGAAAGGGGAGAAGTTGTGTTAGTAACATGCAATAATGGGATGAGGTTGCATACAGAGGGAGAGGAAGTAGAGGAGAGAGGAGCTCAGTGCATCATAGGAAATCCCCCGGCAGTCTAGGCCTATAGCAGCATAACTAAGGGATGGTTCAGGACTCACCTGAGCCAGCCCTAACTATAAGCTTTATCAAAGAGGAAAGTCTTAAGCCTATTCTTAAATGTGGAGATGGTGTCTGCCTCCTGAACCCAAACAGGTTCCACAGGAGAGGAGCTTGATAGCTGAACGCTCTGGCTCCCATTCTACTTCTGGAGTCTCTAGGAACCACAAGTAACCCTGCATTCTGGGAGCGCAGTGCTCTGGTGGGGTAGTAAGGTACTATGAGCTCTTTGAGATAAGATGGTGCCTGACCATTAAGAGCTTTGTAGGTAAGAAGAATGATTTTAAATTCTATTCTGGATTTTAATGGAAGCCAATGCAGAGAAGCTAAGACAGGAGAAATATGATCTCTTTTCCTGTTTCCTTTCAGAACACGTGCTTCAGCATTCTGGATTAGCTGAAGAGTCTTAATGGACTTTTTCGAGCAGCCTGATAATAAGAAATTGCAGTAATCCAGTCTAGAAGTAACAAATGGATGGACTAGTTTTTCTGCATCATTTTTAGACAGGATGTTCCTGATTTTCGCAATATTACGTAGGTGAAAAAAGGCGGTCCTTGAAATTTGCTTAATGTGA
>NW_025741190.1:0-827 GCF_021292245.1 Micropterus dolomieu
ACAAGCTGCACGCTCGCTACTTTACACTGTTCTACAAGCTGCACGCTCGCTACTTTACACTGTTCAACAAGCTGCACGCTCGCTACTTTACACTGTTCAACAAGCTGCACGCTCGCTACTTTACACTGTTCTACAAGCTGCACGCTCGCTACTTTACACTGTTCTACAAGCTGCACGCTCGCTACTTTACGCTGTTATACAAGCTGTACGCTCGCTACTTTACGCTGTTCTACAAGCTGTACGCTCGCTAATTTACAAACTGTACGCTCACTACTTTACACTGTTATACAAACTGTACGCTCACTACTTTACACTGTTCTACAAGCTGTACGCTCGCTAATTTACAAACTGTACGCTCACTACTTTACACTGTTATACAAACTGTACGCTCACTACTTTACACTGTTCTACAAGCTGTACGCTCGCTAATTTACAAACTGTACGCTTACTACTTTACACTGTTATACAAACTGTACGCTCGCTACTTTACACTGTTCTACAAGCTGTACGCTCGCTAATTTACAAACTGTACGCTCACTACTTTACACTGTTATACAAACTGTACGCTCGCTACTTTACACTGTTCTACAAGCTGCACGCTCGCTACTTTACACTGTTCTACAAGCTGCTCGCTCGCTACTTTACACTGTTCTACAAGCTGCTCGCTCGCTACTTTACACTGTTCTACAAGCTGCTCGCTCGCTACTTTACACTGTTCTACAAGCTGCTCGCTCGCTACTTTACACTGTTCTACAAGCTGCTCGCTCGCTACTTTACACTGTTCTACAAGCTGCTCGCTCGCTACTTTACACTGTTCTACAAGCTGC
>NW_025741191.1:0-2201 GCF_021292245.1 Micropterus dolomieu
CGACCAATGACAACATTAAAGTACCGCTTACATATTAATATATCAATAATAATGATCAATACTATAATAATAAAACACTGACAGTAGCCACTCTGCATCAGTACTTTTACTTTTGATACTTTAAATACATTCTGTGTACTTTTACTTGGACGCAGGACTTTTACCTGTAATGGAGTATTTTTATACTGTGGTACTGCTACTTTTACTTCAGTAAATGAGTTGAATCCTTCTTCCATCGCTGGTTACTGCCTGTAAATATTTAGTGAACACATTTCTACAAAGGAGCAGCTGGTTGGAGGAATGTGTTCATTTAGTGACAAACCTGCAGGAGGTTTGCAGTGTGATCAGCTGCTGCAACTGGCTGCTGTCACTGTTGTTTTAACTTTTCACTCTGAAGCCGTTTAACAGTCGTTCGCTGCTTCAGAGTCCAAAATCATTAACAGTTCACTTCATCATGTGTTCATCAGTTCATATTGTTGTCTGAATGTCTGCTGACAGTCGGAGAACTCAGCACTGACCTTGGTGTAATGTTCACTGCCATTAAGGAAAACAGACCACTCGTTGCTGAAGACCATTGTTTCAACATTTTTATAGTAGTTCCAATATTATACCTGAGTTTTGGTGCTGATACTAAAATTAGTTTTTAAAAACCTGAATCCAAGGAATATAAGCAGTTCCCAAAAGTTATACCTTACTTTTACACTGAGAGGAGGAGCAACAGTGAAAGAGGAGAGCTGCAACGTCACATTTCCTCAAGTGAAGGTGAAAAGTGAAAGTGAAAGTGAAAGTGTGTCTGAGCAACAGCAGAGCTGCAGTCGAGACAAGTCTCTCTGTTTCTCTTTCTCTTTCAACTGAATCCATCAGGTTTTTCTCAACAAAACAGCAGAATCTCTGCCAAACCCTGGTGAGTACACGGCCCTACAAAGCCAAAATGCTCTGACTCAGTATTTGGTCAAAGTTTAGTTCAAAACAGAATCTGACTGTTTTACATCTGTTTTACCAGATAAAAGATATGATGTCAGAGATTTGTGTTAGTGTTGAAACAGTAAATATTATCAGCTGTATTGTTTGGCAGAGATTCTGCTGTGTTGTTAAGTCAGTTAAACTTTTCTTTTAGTGAGAAACAGACTTGTCTTGATTGCAGGTCTGCTGACACTCAGACTAAAGTTTAGTTTCATTTTGATCATGTGACACTTAAACTGTCGTGCTTTTCCAGTGCTGCTCCACCTTTTTCTGCTCTGCAGGTGAGGTTTTGTTCCCCTTCAGATTTGACCTGATTAGTTTTGTTGTTTTGGCTCAATATGAATTTAGTTTGGAGAAAAGCACTGAAGGATTGTAAGGTCACCTTGTGATTACTGGGGTTTAATTTTATTTTTCTTATACTGGCGTCTACAGCATCCTCTAACAGTTAAACAGAACAAAAAGGGTCAATACATGTAAGAACATCCTGTATCTATGGATCAGTGGCTACAACACTCCCTTTACAGCAAACTTCACTTTTCAACCTTTTCACATCACATGAAACCTACAGAATGAGTTTCTATAAAGGACACAATGACTCTTTGCTCAAAGTTTAAGATAGTTCAAGTATCTTCAACCAAGTCCAGTTGGCCTTGATTTTAACTTTCCAGTTTTTTTCTCACTTGTTGTCCTCAGAGTGTGGATATGTCTGCTGCCAGCTGTCTGCTGACTGAAGATCAGTTTCTGTGCTCCATCTGTCTGGATGTGTTCACTGATCCAGTCAGCACACCATGTGGACACAACTTCTGTAAAACCTGCATCACTCAACACTGGAATAATAATGTCCCGTATCAGTGTCCCAACTGTAAAAAGATTTTCTACTCAAAACCTGAGCTGCAGGTCAACACTTTCATCTCTGAGATGGCTGCTCAGTTCAGACAGTCAGCTCAACAGAAAGCCAGCAGCAGCAGCTCAGAGCAACAAGCTGCCAAACCAGGAGAAGTTCCCTGTGACGTCTGCACTGGAACCAAAGTGAAGGCCCTGAAGTCCTGCCTGGTGTGTCTGGCCTCCTACTGTGAGACTCACCTGGAGCCTCATCTGACAATGGCAGGCCTGAAAAGACATCAGCTGATCGACCCTGTGGAGAACCTGGAAGGCAGGATGTGTACGAAGCACGATAAACTGCTGGAGCTGTTCTGTAAGACCGACCAGATGTGTGTCTGCATGCTCTGCACTGTTTT
>NW_025741192.1:0-17261 GCF_021292245.1 Micropterus dolomieu
TCTACAGGTCGAAGGAAATGTTGGCTCTTTTGTTTTCTTCTAACAACAGACATTTATTGGCTGATTTAGGCACCAAGGCAAAGCCTAAACTAAATTATGTCATGATATTTATTATATTTGCTATATTCTGACCAACTTAACTTTCTGCATTTATTGGCTGTAATAAATTGAATAAATATTTTGCCTAAATGGCTAGGCTATACATGAGCATATACCCACAGATATATCAGGAAAATATAATAAAATAAAGGCAATCATACATATAGTAATTATTACTCCAAATCTGTTATTCCTTCCACCGTCAGGTTATTAACTTCAGACAGTAGCCACTTTAATTAGGATCCTTATCAACAGCTTGTTTGTATGCAAGCAAAACTACAGTGCAAAATCACACTCTGATCGAAACAATCCACAGTGCAGTAACTAGTGTAATTAAATAGCATTCTTTGGACCTGCAACTTTTCTAAGGGAGAGAGGAATTAGACATGGTATTACTTCATCACACATTTACATGAGCAGCTGGTTAGCATTTAAGTCACAGCCTACAGAAGAACTCAGTCTGGCCTAAGTGAATCCCCCCATGCAGCGTTGAAAAGCTAACATTACATGGGCGTCAGAACCATTGTATGTGGGTGGTACAAGACCCACCCACTTTTTAAGACCAATGTTATTGGACCCACTCACTTTTACTGTTTGTAATTCAGCGCATCTGTTTTTTCACTTTTCAGAGTTTTCATTCCACTTGAGGAATGCACTAATAAATTAAACTCCAATCTACAGCCATCACTTTCACGATGCTGCTTCTTCAAATCCATCCCACTCGGCTCATTTAGAGTCCAGATAAGTTAAACTCCATTCCTTGTTTTCACTGCACATTGTAGTAGTAGATGCCAGGTATTGGTTAAACAGGAAGCAGGAAGGTATAAATGGTGGCATGGCCATTTCCTCTTCCTCTTGCTGCTGCTGACACCTAGCACCCACATCACTGTGCGCTGCAATGTCCACGGCTGCTTTAATGGTAAGAGTAAATGTGCTCATGTGTGGTCATTTATTATGCCGTTTACAAGCTGTTAATTCGGGTTGCTTGTGGTCCCAGGCTCCTTGTTAGTGTATGGACCTTTCCATCCCTGTGTGGACGAGCGGTTGCTTGCCAGTGTAGGCTTCCTGCAGGGTTGGACCTTCCTTTCAGAGTATCGGGTGTCCATGCATCATAAATCACGGGTAGATGGTCATGTAGACTGGGCGAACAGCTAGTCAGTTGTGTTTAGCCACACATGAGTGCTAATATGGCGTTTGGTCCTGTCTCTTGCCTGCACAGTGGAGGAAAAGCTACATGCCTCTTTTTTTTCTATGCTAGAACTGTTTTATATGAACATGACCAAAATTCTGTTTCAAACACTAATTTTAAATTTTTTTAATGTAAGCTTGTATGAAAGTGTGATTGGGTATGAGGAGCTAACAGTCTCTGTTAGCTCAGTTTTTAACAGACTGTGTTTGCTACTTGGTTTTATCCATCCATCCATCCATCCATCCATCTTCAACCGCTTATCCTGCGTACAGGGTCACCAATCCCAACTGGCATCGGGCAAAAGGCGGGGTACACCCTGGACAGGTCGTGGTTTAAATATTGTTTATTGTAAATATTTGGTTTTGTTTCATATGTTCTTTTCTCTGATAAGAAATGTTTCTCTCCAGTGTGCGCTACGTGTAGCACCTTATCACCACAGCAAATTCCCTGTGTAAAACACTATTTGGCAATAAAGCTCCTTCTGATTCTGATTCTTCTGATTGCTTTTGTTCGACCTAACAGTATAAAATGAACTTTTGAATAGAACAACGTCTCTGACCATCCCTCCAAGTAAGACGAACCTTTGTGCCTTCATTTATCAGTGTTGGCTGAAATATATTTCTTGGGGAGAAATTCCCCAGGTGGCATAGTTCGGTTAGTATTTCATCTCCTAGAAATTTGTATTAGTGTATAAATTGAGATATTTTGAACGATTAGCTGCATTCTGAGTAATGTTGAAACGTTTTAACTGAAATCAAGAGACGGCTGTGTGTGCGTCCCTGGTGTGTGTGTGTTGCATTGAATATTACGTTGTGGCAGTTGTGTGTGGCATCGCTATGATGACCAGTTAGATTGAGTGGTGCTATCTCTGGGCACTATCTGCAATGGAAAACGGAGAACTGCCAAACCGAGGCGAGGCGAGTTGAGCGGGGAACGCTGATGTGTTTGCAGCGGAGATGTTAGGTCTGTGAGTAGGAAGAGAACTGAAGGAGGCAAATTCAATAAGTGAGTGATACTTAAGATGTAGAATGAAGTATAATTAAAACGGTGAAATAAGAAACAAGCTAAGTTATTAAAAGTAGTAAAAACATGCCGGCTAAAACTGCTCCCCTCCCCAGCCCGCCTAGCAGAAAATACTGATATGTATTTTTAGGGCTGTACATATCGATTATTTTCAAGTCGATTAATCTAACGATTATTTTTGTTTATTCTAAAGAAAGAAAAGTTGCCTGTTACTCTATTAACATACCAATTTATCCAAAATAAATATCAACATGCCTAATCAGTAAATCTATATTTTATTTAATCATCCTGATGAAGCACATTAGAATAATGACAATAGCAGCAAATCTTAAAATGAATCAAATTTCCACGTCACTGATGTTGTGACAATAACAGACATTAATTAGGCTACTTTACTTAAAACTTTAAATGTTTCTGCCATGGATTCATTTCAATATTGAGTAATGCAGAATGATAATAAAATGTATTTCTGCATCAGTGAACACCTGAAAGGACTCAGACTGTACAGACTGTCACAGAATTCTGATTCAGCTGTTTTCTCGCTCATACGTGGCCGTTAAATAAACAGAAAATATGAAGCAGCTGATAGTTTGCGGTGTAACGTTACGTTACCATGACAGCAGCGGGGCAGAAATTACTTTTAACATGAAGTGCAATGAAGAAACACTACGTGTCCTCGTGCTGATAATGTGCCGTGCTTGCGTGGCGACAGAAAGTAAACAGGATTTGCGGTGCTGCCGTCTAGACAAAGTGCTGCGGGATACTTCCGTTTCACGTGTTCGTGCTGCTTCACTATTCGTGGACAGCAGCTGCAGTGAAGCTGTTTCCAGTTCACAGAGCTCACGGAGCAGCACGTTGTTGAGTGTCTGTCTGAAATACTCCAAACTTTAGACGGTCGAAGGCGCGGTCTAGTAGCTGGAGCTTGTCCGGGATAATCCCACACCGGATGCAGCGACGCATCGACGCACGTAATGCTCGTCGATGTATTTATGAAATCGATTACGTCGACGAATCGCCCCAACCCTATTTTATACCGGAATTCTGCCTAACAGTACCGGGATATGACTTTTTGGGCATATCGCCCAGCCCTAGGTCACGGTAGTATGTATTTACTCGCACACTGTGCTCGTAAATCATTTTTCCGGTTCGCACATATCAATTTTTAGGGGCATATGCGAGCAAAATGTTCGCACTGTAGAGTCCTGACTAGAGGTGTAACCACTACCACATCCCGGTGATCCGACTGTGACAGTTTTGGAGTTTGAGTTATTTCCTTTTTTTTTTTTTTTACTCCCTGTGTTTTATAGTCGTATATAGGACGGCAAGCTGCATGGCTAACTGAGCTAGCTTACCGTTAGTTAGTTAGTGGCTAAAGTACAAGTAAAGCTGTCTGTCCATCAGATAACTCTGTAATTCACAGAAAGTGGAAGAGCAGACATAGGATGTCAGAGGGTTTTACCACAAAATATTTTCTCTATAAAATATAATCTAAAATCCAATGTATAAAGAAATAAAGTTTGTGTACTGTAATCAGTGAGGCCTGGCCCCCCAGAAACACTGCACTCCTGTTCAGCATCTATGGTTTTTCCAACCTAGTTCTTGTTTTGTTTGTGGTCTGATAAATATAATAAACTTTATCAAATTGAGTGCCCCATAGAGCTATTTTCCATATGTCATTGAACACACAAGCAAGATGATGAGGCAGTGCTGACCACAAGCACTGGTTCCTGTCTAGTTTTGCATTAACAGACCTTTAGTGTTGTGCCAGAAGTTCCTGCCCCTCAACAGGCTTCCAGAAGTTGGCCAGTCAGAAGAAAGTGGTCTTTTAGGGAGGGGGGCCTTAAAGAGACAGGAGCTAAAATGACATGTTCAAACCGAGGGTGAATAGAGATGCTGCAGTAATTGACAGTATGAGAAAAATATATAATGTGTTTTTTGAACATTAAACCATGTCAGCATTTTCTAGTAGACACCCAAATTAAAAGTATGAATGTCAAAATTAGCATAATATGGGACCTTTTGATATATGCACAAATAGACATGTTAAAATGTCAATTTATAGCCAGCAGCCAGTCATCTGCCTTTGAGGTTGCTAGGATTGGTACCATTGTGCATGCCTCATTGACTATATCTGGCAACCTGTGTTATAGTTGGAGACACTGCATAGAAAAGCTGGGTGGCGCGTTTTTTTTTTTCAAATAAATGTCTGTGCTGTTTGTTACATTTCTGTACAAATGAAACAAGGATACATCTTTATGCTAAGCTAGACTAATCACACTCTGAACCAAATGAAGTGTATTTCCCATGTTGAACTATTTTATTTGAATTACTTGAATAAAACAGAAGGTTTATATACAGTAGAGACCTAGATTTCTAAACAACAGCTGCTCTGAAATTTGCGCACTGTGTGTTGGGTGTCTGGAGTGGATCAGCATCATTAGCACACCCATACTGAGCAGATGTAATCTCTCTCTGTCATGCACGTCTAATTTTTAGCAGTGATCCTCTCTTGCGCCTTGAGGACACCCATATGCCTGTGACTGACTCTAAGCCCCACAGTGCACTGAACTTAGACAACATGGCTGTGAGTGTCAAGTTGTCCATCTGTCCATCCGTATGGACGTTTGGCAGGGACAACACAGGAACCATGCCCTCGATGGCCTTGGGAGCCCACTGAGTTTCTCATTGAAGACTACTCTGGCAGTATTAAATGTCATGATGCTGTTGTTCAAATGTGAAGGGGTTGACCATCTCACTTGAAAAGAAGTGCCAGCAGGGGTCAGTTCAATTTCAATTCCATTCAGTGTAACAAAAGACTATTGCTAAAGTATCAGCAAGAAAACAGAAAGGTACATTTCAGAAAATCAAGAAAATAATGAACTCTTGCCCTGTGTGTGTTTGTGAAAGAATGTGGAGGTGTGTGTTTAAGTTGTTATGTTATGTGGTGGTGATGGTGGTGTGTGTGTGTGTGTGTGTGTGTGTGTGTGTGTGTGTGTGTGTGTAAGGGGTAGAACATATCAATATTCCTGCACAACAGTACCTGATTGCCCTGATGTCTCTCACCTGTGCTTGGTTACCCTGCCTGCCTTGTGTGTGTTGTCCTGTGTCAGTATTTAAGCCCTCAGTTCTGTTCAGTCTGTGGATGCTTCTCAAATCTCTTAATTGCCTCCACATTTTTCTCGCTTGCGTCTTAGTCCCGCCCATGGGGGATTCATGGAGAGACACAGGCTTTATTTTCCTTTGCTTGCTTCATTAGAGACTTTAGTGCAGTTTGGTGAATTGTCCGACTTATTAGGCTACGTGTTTACTATGTTTTATTGTCGTCCATTTGGACTAAACACAGGAATGATCACCAATGATCAACCTCTAAGTTTACCTGCCTGTGCACTCTGCAATCCTGACAACTTTAAACTGCATTTTCATGAAATGATCCTATGCATCGCAGTTGCTATGTGTTGTCAGTAGTTGTTGTCAGTAGTGTCATTGTCAGTGCTGTGAGAAGACATTCACCATCAAAGTTTCCCCACTGCCTGACATTTCCATCTCAGTGAATGCGAGAGCTGCTGAGTGAAGGGAGCCGTTCCATGCATTCAATATGATTTCTCCTTCTCAATATGATTCATCACTAAAATTCAGCACAGTAGAGAAATAGGGGAACAAAACTAGATCATTGGCATTCAGGTGACTGATCAGTTTTGAAATTAGACAGAAATGGCTGAGATTGACATACAGTAGCTGTAAATCTTCTTGTAAGTTTACATACAAAAACAAGGAGTCTTAAATGGGAACATTTCTCCAATCAGCGCAAACTTCTGTATTGACTAAAATTTATGTCAGCTGCCAAGATACTGCTGATGGATTGGTGTAAAATAAAACATAGTTTAGCAGCCATCTTGGATTTTGAGGTCAGGGGTGGTGAAGTTCTCCTAACTTTCTGAGTCGGAAATCTGACTTAAGGGGGCGTCACACCCCTGAACTCAAAATCCAAGATGAGAGTTGGATGATAATTCTCTCTTGCTACATTGTTAAATTGACCATATTGATTAGTGCAGCTTTAGGATCTAGAAAGAAGGCTTTTAACAAATGAGATCATGTGAAGATGTTTTAAGTGTAGGTTTAGACTGATGCATTAATGAAATACTGGGCATTTATAAACCTCCATTCTTGCCTGCAGTGCTGCCCATCTGACCTGGAAGGAGTCAAATCTGAGTTGAGACATGGAATATGTGCAACAGCATTGGCCTTAAAAAGCATTCATCTGACAAACCCTATCCAGAACAAGGACATGAAGGACATGTGACTCAGTACAGCCTTGAGATGAAGTGAAAGAGAAAAGAGAGAATGCACGTTTTCTTTTCTTTCTTTCAAACACAGGACAAGGTGTTGCTAAGAAACTGTCAGATTAGAAAGTGGATTTGATACTGGGAATGTCACTGACGCTCCGAGACGCCTAATACAGTGGATGATCTAATGCACATTACAGGCTTTTTGAAATTGCCATGATAAAGCTGCTCTGCAGTCAGCTTTATTTATATGTGGACATATTCAAAGCAATGCAATTAAAAAAGTCACCTTCACTTCTTTTGTTTGCCAAGTGCAACAGGTATACACAGAACTGACTTAATTCATGTTGGTACACAACAATACATGTTTTCTATTACGCAGGTTTGTGCAACACAAAACATTACAAGATCTCCTATTAGGGTTTGACTAGTCTTGGTTTATGAAAGACAGTGCTTGCATTAGATTTGTTACCATGTGAACATGTCAGACTGACTTATAAGTAAAATAAAGTGACTTGTGATTGATTATTATCAGGCTATTAGTACTTGAGTCAACATACTTTATTTTCACCCAATCATATTATTGTTTTTCATGTTGGAGATTTTTGCATTTCACCATCTTTAAAGTCACTGAGTCAAGGTTTGGTGCTTACACATCTGCAGTAGATGGATGTAGATGAGTAGCAGAAAGTAGATGCAAAGTACTTTTTCATTATGCTTAGGTTGTACTTATGCCTGTAGACATTTATTTGTTTCAGCTCTTTTTTTGGCTTTGAATTTGGTTCTGGAAAGGAACTTAAGAGTGCAGCTACTTCACCTCAGACATACAGGATCTCTGTGGTCTATACTCTGGCTGAAAGAAACAGGGGAGCATATTGTCCCAGTCATTCTACTCTCTATCATCCCGTTGTAATGTTTTACATAGATTAGCCGCTGCTGTTGTAGTCTGCCAGGACAGGCCACTGTGTGTATGAATGAGGTGTACAGTTTGATAGCTACTTTAGTCATGGCAATGATCAAAATGCAGCAGGGGCAATTATATAAACACAAGTAGCAAAACGTATTCAACATTTGAGAATGGCTCATTTCATTGCGCAAAAATATATGTGTCAAATCCTAAATTTAGTCTTCAAATAGCTGTGGATGTTGGAGAGCTTTGCACTCTGCAAATGAGATGTTTTTGTAGAATGATTCAAAGAAGGGTTGCAGTCCTCCATAATTCCATAGAAATGTGCAACTTTACTTGTTTTCAGTATTTAGAATTACAGTAGTCATGATAGAAAGGAAAATATTAATAATAGCTGTCCTTTACGTTTTCCCTATGCATTTGTCTTCCCTGTTTTTTCTACCTGACACACCAGCCTAAGACAAACCTCCCATCCTTGACTTTTGCATCTGTGCAGTGACTCACCGCCTGATGATGTCACACCTCCTCAGTTGCCATGGTAATTCTCATGGCAACCAGTGTCTAGGTTCCTGTAGCAGAGACGAGAGCAATTCTGATGAATAATCTAAAGGGGTTGATAGCTGGGTCTAATTATTTTCCTGTGGTAATTAGGAGCACTTCCAAAGCTCTTGCAGGATGACGAGTCCAGCTTTATTCCTGCCTGTGCTCTGGTGTTGGCTCAGATGTTCTGTGGTAACTAAGAAATCACTGTGAGAAGTAGGCTTGGTTTGGCGTTTGCCAAACCAAAACAACAAGTGATTCTCAGTGAGAGTATTGTAGGGGTGATGGTGGATAAACCCAGCTGACCCTATTTTATCCACAATTCCAAAAATGTCAAACTATTCCGTTAAAAAGCAATTAAAAGAAAACTAGGAATGGATTGATTGTTTCTTTTGTAAAAATGTAAAATTACAATTTTGAACAGTTAGATTGAAAAAAATATGACTAGATAAAATCCGAGTATTTAAAAAAAAAAAAGTTATTCTGTGTCGTGTCTTTCTTCACAGGATCTCATCTGTGCCCTCGGAGTTTAGACTGTGCCCGGGCAGGACGACACTTCTGCGAGCAGGGCAGCTCACACTGCGGCCCCTGCCTGCGCCCCCTGGTGGAGAACTCCCATGGCCGTTGTGTGGTCAAGAGGAGGCATACTCTTCATTCAGCTCAAGCCGCTAAAGGTAAGTAGTGAGCCCCCACTATGGCTAGATATGCAGTACAACTTTTCTGGCCTTTTACAGTTTAACAACTCATAATACACATTATTGAGTTAGTTTTTTTCAAAACACCATCAGCACAACAGAAGTCCATGGGCCCGATTTACTAACATCCCGAATAAAGAATACTAAATTGCGTGTGTTCATCCATTTTGTTGGAGAGAGCGGACATTCGCCAGGTGGAATAGTGTGAGCAGTTGAAACTCTGATGTTTAAGAGCTCTTTTCTTTTAAAAATTATCAGAGAGGTACAGCAGAAAACAGAATTAATAAACAAAAACACAAAAAGCACTATGGAGCTTAAACCAGAGGCTGCCGTCCTCCATGGCGCCATCTTCACTTCAAAATTGAAACTCAAGGATGGAAATTTTTAAATTTTTATGTTGCTATACTCAAACACATTAGGGATGGTAAGAATCACCGATTTGCATGGTGCACCGGCATGAAGGTTCAATATGTGATTGGCCCGATTCAAAAAGTGTGCATCAGTTACAATTTGGGATGAAATATGTATCGTTTCTAACATCTTTGAATCGGTAAAATCCTATGTACATGCTCTCATCTCTGCTTCTGCCAGTGGCAGACGCGGTTTGAGAGCCACCAGTGTGTCCCTGAGCAAGTCACTACTCCCTAGTTGCTCCAGAGGCGTGCAACCTCTGACATAAAATAGCAATTGTAAGTCGCTTTGGATAAAAGCGTCAGCTAAATGAATATATGTAACGTAATGTAATGATGTGAGTAAATAAGGGTGAATCGTATTGTTCCGCATTGGTAGATGCTTCCTATGTATCTTTAATGTATTGACTCGTTGGCATTGCATCGAGATGCATATTGCATCGGCCTCAGTGATAGAGATGCACATCCCTACTATTCATAGTTTTCACGTGATGTCACATTCCAAGGAAAACGCTCCCTTGGAGGGCAAAAAAACCATTAATTTCCGCTGCCTGCCAACCAGGAAGCAAGTGATGCACTGCCAAAAATGTTTTTTGTGCTTTCGGATGCACTAATTGACAAGGAGACAAGCCTGAGCTGTGTTAGGTGAGGGATTCCCCACAAGGGCAACGTAAACATTACCACAGTCGAGCGCTGGCTGGGACCTGGCGGTTTTTAACAGCGGAAATACGGCAGCGGGTGCTGTATATGGATCGCAAGTGCCCAACACTTGCAGTTTGTGTCCATATCTGTCTTTTTCTTGAGTTGAGAGGTGATCCAAAGAAAATTTAACGGCTGTGAGCAGAGTGCAAAGGATGCAGGAGTAGCACTGAAATAGAGAATGGTGAATAAATAATAAGTGTTAGCCAGTAAACAGGTGGCTGATTAGAGACAGAGTTACTGGGTTATTGCACAAGAATTGTTCCTGACACCGTGAGTCAGAAATCAGCTGTTCGTCAGAGTGATGGCTTGTGGGAAGAAACTGTTCCTGAGTCTGTTGGTTTTGTTGTACAGTGCTCTGTAGCGCCTACCAGAGGGGAGGAGCTGGAACAGGTTGTGTCCAGGGTGAGATGGATCTGCAGTGATGTTTCCTGCCTGTTTCCTGACTCTGGAAATGTATAAGTGCTGAATGGAGGGCAGGTTTGCACCGATGATCTTTTCTGCAGTCCTGACTGTCCGCTGTAGTCTGCTCCTGTCCTTTTTGGTAGCAGATCCAAACCAGACAGTGATGGACATGCAGAGGACAGACTGGATGATGGCTGTGTAAAAGTGGATCAGCAGCTCCTTAGGCAGGTTGAGCTTCCTGAGTTGGCGCAGGAAGAACATCCTCTGCTGGGCCTTGTTGATGAATATGTAAATGTATCTGAAAGACCCGTGGTATACGTGAAAAACTAATGGTCATTTGCTTGGGAACGTTGTGTGATTATGATTAGCACCAAGCTGCTAACTTGCTCATACCCAAAAGCTATAGTGGCCCACTGGGCAGTGTGTGAAAGTCAAGCTGAGACTAATACAGCCATTGTGATTCACAGATACACTTGTGTAATATTTGCATTAGTGACAATTCTGTGCTCCTTTTCCTTAATCCGGGGCACAATCCAGCGAGAAGTGATAATGAGCGGGAAAGCGAGGAGCAGTCTCTTAAATGGAGGGGAAAACATTTAAGGAGGTGACACCTTCAACAAAGCATGGCACTGTCAGAGCGATCAAGGTTTACTGAAAGAATTATACCAGCAATCACCTGCATAGGCCTGTAGGCGTGTTAATGTTAATGGCTAAGACGCCTTGTAAATGTTGTGCACACTCCGCCTACTCGGCACACTGCAGGCCTACACCAGCGTGGTAATGGTGCAGACCCACATACCGGCAATGATAACTAAACAGAAAAGAGCACGGAGCAGAAGGGGGTGCTAATAACAAAGACACCTGTGCCACTAAAAGCAACGTGAAAAAACACCCAAACGGCTACTCTGGTAATTGAATTGGCTTGAAATGAGGCTTAATGTTTACACAATTTGTCTTGACTGTACCTTAATTTTACAAACTCAACAATTCTCCAGTCAGCGTGTGGGCCTACAATAGATTCTACCCAAACAGAATGTGCTAACATCAAGTTCAACAGGCTGATATGCTAAATAAAAACAGTAAAGCACATGAAAAATGGCAAAAGTTACAGGTTCCAAGTTTGAAGTGAATTTGAATTGTGAGAAGTGAATGTGAAAATATATGGAGAGTTGAATTTATAATATAATAATAATAATCCTTATTTGTAGAGCACTTTTCAAAAACAAGTTACAAAGTGCTTTAACAAGTGTAAAGACAATAATACCCAAGAGACAATAATACAAAAAGCAATACAAGTATACAATACAAGATAAAAGCATGAAAACATTGAAAAGACTAAAATATAGATAAATATAAAATTAGTAAAATACAATAAAATAAAAGGGATAAAATAAAGTCAGATAAGATCGGGAAAGGCTCTCCTATAAAAGTATGTTTTAAGAAGGGACTAAAAGAGTTCACTGACTCAGCTGACCTGGTTTCCTCGGGCAGGCTGTTCCAGAGCCTCGGGACCCTGACAGCAAACGCTCTGTCCCCTTTAGTTTTCAGTCGAGACTCTGGAACAGACAACAGACCTCCGCCCGAGGATCTCAAGGTGCGTGCTGGTGCGTATGGGACTAAAAGGTCAGAAATATAACAAGGCGAGAGGCCATGAAGAGCTTTAAAAGTGATCATTAGAATTTTAAAGTCAATTCTAAAACATACTGGGAGGTATTGAAGTGTAATGAAGCTAAAATAGGAGTAATGTAGTCATATTTCTTTGTTCTGGTTAAAAGCCTGGCAGCTGACTTCTGGACAGTCTGGAGTCGATCAATAGATTTTTGGGTAAAACAGGTGAAAAGGCTGTTGCAATCCAGGCGTGATGAGATGAAGGCGTGTAAAATGGTCTCGGTGTCCTTAGAAATATAGCAAAAACTCGATCTATATTAACTTTTAAGTTGATAAAAACATGATTGAACAAGCTTTGTGGTGTGCTGCTCGAAATTTAAATTACTATCAAACCAAACACCAAGGTTCTTTGCCACAGGCTTAATGTGATTTACTAGGGAACCAGCAGATGGCAGTATTTGATTTGCCATCTGCTGGGACCCGATGACCAGGAGTTCAGCTGGAGGAAATTATTTGACATCCATTTTTTAACTTCACAAAGGCAGTTGTTAAGTGAACTCAGCATTCCAGGGTCTGTGGATCTGACGGGCAAGTATATTTGTGTGTCATCAGCATAAATATGAAAAGAAATGCCATGTTTATGGATTATATGTCCAAGGGGAAGCAGATACAAGGAAAACAAAATGGGTCCTAAGACCGACCCCTGAGGCACACCATATTTAACTGGACAGAACGAGGAGACATAGTTGTTTACAGACACGCAAAACTTCCTAAATTTATAGTGCGGATTAAATACAGAGCAACTGAATTCAGTTTCACATTACATTCAATTTCAAGTTTTTTGGAATTTGATCCAAACTAATACATTCAATTTTAAATAATGCTATCAGATTCAGTTTTTCAATGCTACTTTTCAAGTTGTGCAATTCATGTTTAAATCATTTAGTATCTAGTGACACACATTTCTGCCCATATTTTCTACAGGACATTATGGGTTACCGAGATTTTCAACAGTACATTTTGCTAACAACGGCTGCAGAACCCACACGGTCAATGTAGTTGTCCACGCAAGGAAGAGAAGAAGAGTCAGGTGTAGTGATCACAATGAATGTCTCCCACATTCACAAACTGACTGCATCATTGTTTACAACTCTATGGAGGTCCATGGGGGGGTTTAAATAAACTCTCTGGAGACATCTCTAGATCTGCAAACTAACTTCTCTGATAGTAACTTGCCAGACAAGACCAGAACTTATCACCTTCATGAATTGGTGTAAAGTAACAACAAGTAAGCCCTGATGACCTAAAATACCTACTGGTGATACAAGGATAGAGCAGGTCAGATGGAGCACAGGTGCCTGACCATGTCAGTTAATATAATGTAACGTTAATCCTTAATGTGACAGAAAGCCCTTGTAAAGGCGATAGGGTGGGTGTGATGTGAGTCGACCTGCTGGACCTGGTCAACAGCCCTATCATTTGTAGACAGTTGACTTGCTGAGGCAGGTGAAGACGGAATTTGCAGTAGTCTGGCTGGGATTATATAAAAGCATGAATGAATGACTTTAGCTCAGGTTATAAGACAACAGACCAGAGTTTGACAATGTTTCTTAAAGGGAAGAAACAGTGTCAACAATTTGAGATATTGAAATGGCTATGCGCCAATATGTAGAGGCTTGTAGATGCTGGATTACTGTATATAGGCTTTAGCGCCTTTCAACCCCAATTCCTTCACCACTCCGTCAGAAAGGCTGGAGTCTCTGCCAAGCAGGACTTACCTGTCAGTCGTCTCACAGGCTAACTAACAGACCAACTGACTCATGTCCTGACTGTCCTGCTGCCAGCTGAATGACCCACTACGGTGTACTGCACCTCATTAGTCATCCTCTCTTTGTTCCTCCTCCAATCTGCCACCTCTGGAATTTCTTGCTATTCTTTCTCCAGTGTCTTTTTTTTGCTCAATGGTTTTCTGCTCAGGTCTGAATTGTTTCTAAAAGGACAGAAATACTATTTGGATATTTTCAAGGCAAGAGAAACCTCTACAAGCACACAAAAACGCAGTGAAAGGGTGTGTACACAATACCCTGTGTATTAGAGCTGCAACGATTAATCAAATAGGTCGTCATGTCATGAGTCTACAAACAGTCGAGCTGAGAAGGTGGAGGTGTGCAGCCTGTCGCCTGCAGCTCTTCCTCTAACAGCTCACTGTGGCTGCTCCTGATTACTCGCTGCAATATTTCAGCGGTCAGTGGTCCACTGTCAAAAAAAACTGTTGAAAATGACCGTTGTCTTGTTTTCTCCTCCTTGTTGCCATAGTGATGGTTTTCATTTTTGAATCTGGTGCTGACCCACTCCACTATCTTCCTCTTTCCCTGTCGTTTTTTTGCCCTCTATCTCCTCGTTGCTAACCACCCACTCTTTGAGCAGGGCCGAGTCCAACCTTAAAACCAAAAGTCAACTTCTATCATACTAAATGTTTCTAAACAAATAACAGTACATAAAGCATATCCAGAACATTTTCAAATTTCCCATCATTTTGAGTACATTTAAAAATAATGATCACAATATAATAAAAATAATAAGGGCGTCGCACAAAAATCTGAGCCCTGTACTTATATGGGCCCCTCCCCGCATCCGTGGCTATTCATTCTAGTATCTCTGTAAAATGAGTCCATAATTCCTTAAAGGGTAAAAATAAAGAAATAAAATTAAGAATAATCATAAGATGATTTCTCTTGTCATATTTTCTGTCAAAGTGAAACATTTAAATACAGTTCCCTACCAGTTCTATCAAATACACCCTACATTATGTAATATATGTGCTAACTTTCTGATACATTCTCATCTTTGCAGTATATTTAAGCATTAGGTTAATCAATTAAGGTTCATTTTGTTTTTAAACAATTTCATATTTGTGGATACACAATAATTCATAGTCCCAAAGACCTGTGTCTTGACCTGCAGTTTTCTTATGAAGACTTAAGCAGCGGAGGGAGCAGGTGGCCACAACGGGCCCACAGATTAAAGGGGCCCATCCTTTCTGCCTTACTGAACATGTAATGTTGTTGTTTAGTTGAATATATTTAATACAGTTTATTTGTGTGTCATTGCTACAAAAGAGTTTTGCGTTTTGCTATCAAGCCTGTTGTTTAGGCTATTGTACGATTCACTTATGACATGAAAGAAAAACAAACTAGCCACAGAATTTTATGATTCGCCCCCTTATCTTCCCCTCATCATGTCCCTCCTGTCTGTGTTTTGCTGCTACACTGGGTGGAAATAGCGCAACAGTTATATTTATAACCATGAAAAGCAAGCTGAACCGTATCATGTTCCATATATCGATGTCCTCCACTTCTCTGTATTTTTGTTTTATCTAGAATGGCCCTAATACGCTATCATGCATTTTCCCTGATAACAGGTTAACAGTGTCAGGCATTGCCGAATGCAGAGGCAGGAAACTAGGAGGCTGGACACAAATGTAGACACAATCGACCAGGATGCAGTTCTAGTGATTTATTCCAAAACAAAACAGAAATACACAGGCTTACTCGCAACTGCAGCTCTAAACAGGGCCAATGATCAACAGAATAATCCAAAGACACCCAGAATGCAATAATGACTGAGGGCTAAAGACTGACACAGAAAAACAAAAGAACCAGGCAGGCAAAGCTGAGACACAGCAGGACAATCAGGGCAGACAGACAAGAAGCAGAGTCAGGGAAACAGGACTGACACCAAACACGGAACAAATGCGAAACAAAACACAAACCAGGACATGACGAAAGAAAGAAAGAAATTACAGAAATCAAACCAGAAAACCAAAATCACAACATGCCCAAACAAGAACAAAACAGGAAATAACACTCAAGCCGTGACAAACAGCTGTTAAATGCTGTACTTACTCCATGTACTTTGTCAGTTCATTAAGTCCCTTAAAGCGTGTGTGACAGCGATCCAATAGTAATAGGTCCAGAATCATTTCTGTACAAACTGCCTCTCTTCGTCCTGTCTCTAGATCATTATTCACAACATGCGGTCGATTTGCTGTCTAATAATACTAATAGGCTAATGCTTATAATGAATTATTTATTTGTGAGCTCTTTGTGACACCAAAGAAGTTAAATATGCCTACACATGAGAATCATTAACATTCTGCATAAACTGTCACTGATGATGCAGGATGACAATTACCAAAACTATCAACGAGTTACCCGTCAGTCTGTCCAACTTCATGTTTACTCCTTTTGGTTCGTTTGTAAAAAGTCAGTGTGAACAACACGTCTAGAGCTAAAATACAACAATTTATAATATTTTTCTCCTTGTCTTCTTCCAGACAAGATGAACCAAACTACAGGTGTGAATGCAGCGGGCAGCCTGTCTGCTGTATTATGGTTTCTTTCTCTGGTTGTCATAGCAATTGAAGTGTGAAAAAAAGTGGCAACTGTATAAGGGCCCACTAGAAGTCCTCGCCGCTCTGCAATGAGCCATCAGCTCTGCGCCTGTTGATATATATGTGTTTCTGGGAGAACTACTAAACCACTAACTTCTATGACAGAAAATCATTTTCCTGCTAAAGAAATCTGATGAAAGCAGATTGTGATGGCTGCTTGCCTTTTGATAGTCTTAACTGTCTTTACAGTTGGTCTCTTGCTGGTCAAAATGGTCAAAAAGCTAGTTAAATAGATCAGTCTGTTTCACCCAACATTACCTACGTGCGGTTGACAAACTGATGGTAAAACATTTTTTTAGTCAGAGAAAGCTGATGCTCTGACCATAAAGGGGTACTTTACCAATTATACCAAAAGGACTCATGTCGCTCCATTACTCAGTGACCTCCACTGGCTCCCCGTGGCCTCCGGAATCAAATTCAAGTCACTAATGCTGCATACAGAGTGACTACTGGGTCTGCACCCATTTACCTAAACTCCATAATACAAGCTTACGTTCCTTTTGGCCACTTCGCTCTTCCAACGAACGCCACCGGGCTCTGCCATCCCACACAAAGCAATCCCCGTCCCTGTTCTCATCTGTGACCCCACGATGGTGGAACAAGCTACCACATTGGGGTTGTTTTTTATTCATTAACTTTGTGCAAGAAAAATGCTCTAGGCTACATGATAGTCTCCAACCTTGATTTTGGTCAGGCTACTAACTCCTCAGTAATCATAACCGTTTATGCAGAACATTGAGTTCAACATTTATAAAGTTTGTTGCAGCACATCAAACATTTTTTGAATTTTCCCTGGTGTCTTCTGTCTTACTGATTCAGCTGCTGGTGGCGCATCTCGCTCTTGTTTTTTAGGAACGGTGCTGTTCAAGTGGCCACAGAGCGATCGGCCAACCGGGTTAATCCCCCTATTGGTCACCACTCGGACTATGTTTTGGACAATTAGCATTGCG
>NW_025741193.1:0-4103 GCF_021292245.1 Micropterus dolomieu
CTGCCTGCCTGCCTGCCTGCCTGCCAAGCCACGCTGCCCCATACAGAACTAAGAACGCCATTACCTAGCCCCACTCTGCCTGGAAAACCTTGCTCTCCCAAATCATTCATTCCCTCTCCTGCACTGTGTTTAATAAACCAGATCGTGTGTTTTACATCTCGTGTTCGCCTCTGAATCCTCCAGTGAAAACTTAACAGTTACGGCATTAATTTAATCCTACGAAACGATAGAAAAAATTTATGACCTTGGTAAATGAAATTGAATACTTTGTAAATTAAATTTAATAGTTTTAAGGCTTATTTTTGGCACTTCCTGGGTTTTAATTTTGACCCATGTGTTAGTATGTTGGAGTTCAGGGGCCGTATTACAGAAAGTTCCTCTCAAGTCTTAAGATAGGAAGAGTCTAAGATGGGACTTTTCTCAATTTGGTATTACAGAAGCAAATCCTATCTTACTTTAGGAATCCTATCTTATCTCAGGTTAGGAAATCCTAAATACTCCAACATCGGTTATCAACTCATGTCTGTTACCTAGCAACCGATGCCACTTTTCTCATCTCGCCGAGCTAAATGGCTTTTAATCGCTGTTTTTTTTGTAGTTTTTTTATTGAAACATACCCAGAAAATGGAGCAGAAACAACAAATATCATTGAACTTCAAGTCAGATGACTTAGAGGTGTTGGTAACCTGCGTCGAGAAATCCAAATACACATAACTTAACTGGGGAGATTAAAGAGAGAGAGTGGGCTAAAATAGCGGACGCAGACTCCGCTGCATATCTGGCACCCAACAGAGCGCTCAAAAAGAAAGTATAGTCCATTTGCAGTGATATGAAGACACAAGCAACTGTAGTGTCCAAAGAGCAGATGAAACCGTAAGAAAAATATGCTAATAATCATAATAAAGGCTGCGGGCTAACGTCATCATGTTTTTCATGTATTTCTTGAATTTAACGATCTCCTCTTATCAAAGACTTGCATTAGGATCCTTTTGTTACATAAAGCCTTTACATTATGTTATAGAATGAGACATTATCTGGCATTACATCGCTTACAGCCTTTCTACTAACAAGTCATCAGAAACATCGGTAGAATCAATTAAGTTCCACCTGTTGACATTTTGTTGATTTTGTAAAATCAATTAAAGAGCAGCCATGTGGATTAAACGAGTTAGCAAACACTACCTGGTGGAAATGTAAAAGTTAGGACAGCTCAACAGTTCTCCTAAAGTTAGTTTATTTAAGATTTTACGAAGTTAGGATGCTTCTGTAATACACTTTTCTTATCTAAAGTTATGAAAGGAATATTGACATCGGAACTGTTAATCTGTAATGGCCTTTTTCCTAAATCAGTTCCTAACCCTTATTACCACGGTTACCAAGCAGTTAGGATAGGATCTGCCAGTTAGGAAGTTTCTGTAAAACAGCCCCAGGGCTGCTAGTGAGCCCTTGGCACCGCAATGTTTCTGTCTGTAGAATCCTCCATTGCACTGGAAATAGGTGGTGTTTAGGCAGAGGTCTAGTAGTTTACAGATCTGGTCCAGACTGAGGCTAGTTCTGTTGCTCTGGGTGTTGTCTTTTAGCAGTTGTGTCCTTAGGGTTTCTACTGCCTCCATGGAGGGGATGCATGTGAACAAGGCAATCACATCAAATGAGACCATGGTTTTAGGCCTGTAATTAATTGCATGTACTGGATGTTTTTATTTCGTGGTTGCAGTGTTTTTAAAATCTTTTTTTTTTAAATGAAAAAAAAAGCTTGACATAATGGCGTTGTGTGTGCATTGTGAGATAACTACTCTTATAAAATGGGTAGCTCAAATCAAGCGATCTGATTGGTTCGTAGTAGTATTATGTGCGTATACAATGGCGTCAAATTCCTTTGCACAGATCAGTATCACTGCGCTACAAACGGGGTTCGAGTTATAATCTGAGCTTCGTGGGGGTCTCACGCCCCATTTACACCTGGTATTAAAATGCAATATGATACAGATCTGAAAGAGAGAGACGGAGACAGAGAAAAATGATTACTTATTATGTGATTCAAAATTTTCCTCTCTCTCACACATGAAAATGCACAAACAGTCAACTACTTGCCCCAGATGTCTGCGATATTGCAACAAAGTTTGAGTTTCAATAGCCTGAAATAGCCATCAAAGACAAAGGAGAGACGCAGTTCCGCCCTTTATGGTAAGTATAGGCCTAATATTAAAGTGTTATTATTTACGCACTGCTGGCCGGCACCAAGCATATTATCATCTAAGTTCAAGTTACCAAAGTCTATTTACTGACCCTGGACAGTATTTTAGTGGCTGCACAGCAAACGGCAACGTGCAAATAAATATAAATAGCCAGACGTAGTAACCGTTTTATAAAACCACAGAAGGTGGTTTCAGTTTTTAGAATGATCAGTTCACACTGCCCAGACAAACTTTTGTCTGTCCCCTGTCCGGCCCGGTGACAAATAAATTTGAATAAATAACAAAACAGACAAAGCAGTATATTAACACTCTCTTGTTAAAGTAAAATCTGTCTGGCACAATATGGTATCCAGTTCCTCTTACTCTATACCAGGCTGCCGGGCAGGCCAGGTTTTTTTTAAAAAGAAAGAAAGAAAAAGAGTTCATCTGGTAATGTGGCCTCGCACATAATGGGGGAAGCACCTGCTTTTGTAGCCTGTGATGTTTTTGATGGCCTGCCAAATATCTTTGGTGTTGTTGGTGTTGAGGTCTCTCTCCAGTCTCTGCTGATGTCTCAGCTTTTCCTCCTTGATGCCAGCTTTCACTCTCGCTCTGGTGGTGCTATAAGCTACTTTATCACTCAACTGAAAGCAGCTTTTTTGTCTCTGGATCTCACCTCTCCATTCATCCAGGCCTTCTGATTAGGGAATGATTTTATCGTTTTAGTGATCAACACATTATCAACACATTTGGTCAACAGCAGATCCTCACTCTGCTGGTCCAGGAAAGATGATGCAGAGCTCTTCAGAGTACTTCACTTGCATATGATTATTGGCAAGTTGGTACTTAGCATTAATAAATTAGAGACCAAGGTAGACTGTTTTTCTTGCACAAGGATTTCATGAATGAAAACAACCCACAAAACTGAATCTGCTGTAAATGGAATTAATATTTGGCCTTTGCTAGTGCTAAACTACATACTGTATATAACAGTAGCCTATACTATGAAATTATTATTTTTTATTTAATGTTAGAATATTATACAAATACACTCATATATATACTCCTCCAGGTTGTGGATTGGTGTTGGGGGGTGCTTTTATTCTTTGTCCAAACAATCTTAACATTGGCTATGAAGGATGAAAGAGAGGTAATAAGCACAAAGACCAGGATGACAACAATGTGGCAGGAAGTGCTCTTTGCATATTCTGTGATAACCAATGAGATGCATCTAATGGTCTGATGTGTCACGACCATCTCACCTCCTTCACTCACTGAAATACCTACAAGTTTCTTAACTAGAGACATTGGCAAGATGATCCTGTTATGGGTTACGCTGCTTCTTCTTCATCAAGGATGTAAGTGCTATTTTATTATTAAGAATGTACATGCCGACTGCATCTTCTTGCATCATAACATTTACATGTACACTGTTATTTTATATATTGCATGTTTTAATTTTATTCAGATACGTTGGTTCCAGTGACCACCGTTCAAGTTGGTGAATCTGCGACCTTCACTTGTCTTTTTCCTGATAAAGACTTGAGCGATTTAGAGCACAAGTGGTACAAGCAGCGTGCCGGGGATACTCTGAAATTAATTACGACAGTGTGGAAAAAAACAAGTCAGTATACAACTCAATTTTCTGAATCAAAATTTACGGTAAACACTGATAAGAATTCTAGCAATCTGACCATTCTGAGGATAATTCAAGAGGATGAGGGAATGTATCACTGTACAATACCATGGGCTAATCCTAAATGGAGTGGAACATATCTGTTAGTAAAAGGTAATAGTGTGATCTACTTTTACAAGGTGTTAAACTGTCATCAAGCATATTACATTTTTAACAGTTTGGTATCACACAGGAAACACTCAGAGGACATCAAACTATACGGTCATTCATGGGCCGACAGTATCTGATCCAGA
>NW_025741194.1:0-1811 GCF_021292245.1 Micropterus dolomieu
AGAGAGGAGAGTGGAGGAGAGAGGAGGGAGGAGGGAGGAGAGTGGAGGGAGGAGGGAGGAGAGTGGAGAGAGGAGGGAGAGGAGGGAGGAGAGAAGAGGGAGGAGGGAGGAGAGTGGAGAGAGGAGGGAGAGGAGGGAGGAGGGAGGAGGGAGGAGAGAAGAGGGAGGAGGAGTTTAGAGGACAACAGTTTCACACCTTCTTCTGCAGAACACCTGACACTTCTGTTCTTCTCTATTTATATTTGAACTTTACAAAAACATAAAAAGCAACTTGAAGTGACCAAAGAAAGAAAAAGAGTGAATGTAAATAATGAATAATAGTCAAATTGTGCACAAATCTCAGGACAAAATAACTTTTTATATATTTAGTATAATCTAATTTCACATGTTAAAAAGTGATTTAAAACAAATTCATTGTGTTACAGAAGGCCAACAGAGGGCCGACAGAGGGCCAACAGAGGGCCGACAGAGGGCCAACAGAGGGCCAACAGAAGGCCAACAGAAGGCCAACAGAGGGCCAACAGAAGGCCAACAGAGGGCCAACAGAGGGCCAACAGAGGGCCGATAGAAGCGTGACAGAGGGCCGATAGAGGGCCAACAGAGGGCCAACAGAGGGCCAACAGAGGGCCGATAGAGGGCCCTTAGAGGGCAGACAGAAGTGCATCAGAGGGCTGACAGAGGGCCAACAGAGGGCCGATAGAGGGCCAATAGAGGGCCCTTAGAGGCCAGACAGAAGTGCATCAGAGGGCCGACAAAGGGCCGACAGAGGGCCGACAGAGGGCAGACAGAAGTGTTACAGAAGGCCAACAGAGGGCCAACAGAGGGCCGATAGAAGCGTGACAGAGGGCCGATAGAGGGCCGATAGAGGGCCCTTAGAGGGCAGACAGAAGTGTTACAGAAGGCCAACAGAGGGCCAACAGAGGGCCGATAGAAGCGTGACAGAGGGCCGACAGAGGGCCGATAGAGGGCCCTTAGAGGGCAGACAGAAGTGTTACAGAAGGCCAACAGAGGGCCAACAGAGGGCCGATAGAAGCGTGACAGAGGGCCGATAGAGGGCCAATAGAAGCGTGACAGAGGGCTGATAGAGGGCCCTTAGAGGGCAGACAGAAGTGTTACAGAAGGCCAACAGAGGGCCAACAGAGGGCCGATAGAAGCGTGACAGAGGGCCGATAGAGGGCCGATAGAGGGCCCTTAGAGGGCAGACAGAAGTGCATCAGAGGGCCGACAGAGGGCCGACAGAGGGCCGATAGAAGTGTTACAGAGGGCCAACTGAGGGCCGATAGAAGCGTGACAGTGGGCCAATAGAAGCATGACAGAGGGCCGATAGAAGCGTGACAGTGGGCCAATAGAAGCATGACAGAGGGCCGATAGAAGCGTGACAGAGGGCCAACAGAGGGCTGATAGAAGCGTGACAGTGGGCCGATAGAAGCATGACAGAGGGCCGATAGAAGCGTGACAGAGGGCCAACAGAGGGCCGATAGAAGCGTGACAGTGGGCCAACAGAGGGCCGATAGAAGTGTTACAGAGGGCCAACTGAGGGCCGATAGAATCACGACAGTGGGCCGATAGAAGCGTGACAGAGGGCCGATAGAAGCGTGACAGTGGGCCGATAGAAGCATGACAGAGGGCCGATAGAAGCGTGACAGAGGGCCGATAGAAGCGTGACAGTGGGCCAATAGAAGCATGACAGAGGGCCGATAGAAGCGTGACAGTGGGCCAATAGAAGCATGACAGAGGGCCGATAGAAGCGTGACAGAGGGCCGATAGAAGCGTGACAGAGGGCCAACAGAGGGCCGATAGAAGCGTGACAG
>NW_025741195.1:0-1580 GCF_021292245.1 Micropterus dolomieu
ATTACTAGTTCTCCTGGTTCTACTGACTCTCCTGGTTCCACTGACTCTGCTGGTATTACTAGTTCTCCTGGTTCCACTGACTCTGCTGGTATTACTAGTTCTCCTGGTTCTACTGACTCTCCTGGTTCCACTGACTCTGCTGGTATTACTAGTTCTCCTGGTTCCACTGACTCTACTGGTATTACTAGTTCTCCTGGTTCCACTGACTCTACTGGTATTACTAGTTCTCCTGGTTCTACTGACTCTCCTGGTTCCACTGACTCTGCTGGTATTACTAGTTCTCCTGGTTCCACTGACTCTGCTGGTATTACTAGTTCTCCTGTTCCACTGACTCTACTGGTTCCACTGACTCTGCTGGTATTACTAGTTCTCCTGGTTCCACTGACTCTGCTGGTATTACTAGTTCTCCTGTTCCACTGACTCTACTGGTTCCACTGACTCTGCTGGTATTACTAGTTCTCCTGGTATTACTGGTTCTCATGGTTCTACCGACTCTCCTGGTTCCACTGACTCTGCTGGTATTACTAGTTCTCCTGGTTCTACTGACTCTCCTGGTTCCACTGACTCTGCTGGTATTACTAGTTCTCCTGGTTCTACTGACTCTGCTGGTATTACTAGTTCTCCTGTTCCACTGACTCTGCTGGTATTACTAGTTCTCCTGTTCCACTGACTCTGCTGGTATTACTAGTTCTCCTGTTCCACTGACTCTACTGGTTCCACTGACTCTGCTGGTATTACTAGTTCTCCTGGTATTACTGGTTCTCCTGACTGCTGTTTACACTGAACTGCTGGTTCCAAGCCCATGACCCTGTCCCCGGTTGGACCAGGACGCTGCAGGGTTCCTGTTGTTATCAGAAGTTGTATCAGTTAAGCCTGTTAAAAAGAATCAAATGCACGATCAAACTTTCTGCCCTTCACCGTTTGTGTAGCGCCTCATGAAGCGCTGTTTCCTGAATGTCATTTCACTTTGACATCTCTGATGTTGTTAGACCTGCTGTGTTTCATGTTGTAATAATAGAGCCCAGGTAGTCTGCACGTTATTCCAACATTAGAGTCCTGTGGTGAGTTTTAATTGGGGCTCTATGAGATAAATGTTACTGCCTCCTTTTGTTCAGGCACAGATGATGAAACTCTCTCCTCGTCAGTCTAAGGGCTGAAATCATTTCACATAAAGCACCGCAAAAGTGACACTATTTCTGTGCAGTGAACGATGAGGCTGCTGTGATCTGACCGTTTATTGGAAGCTCCAGATGTTTCTGCGCGTTATAATGTTGGCAGACGTGTTTCTGTGCAGTGAACGATGAGGCTGCAGTGATCTGACCGTTTATTGGAAGCCCCAGATGTTTCTGCGCGTTATAATGTTGGCAGACGTGTTTCTGTGCAGTGAACGATGAGGCTGCAGTGATCTGACCGTTTATTGGAAGCTCCAGATGTTTCTGCGCGTTATAATGTTGGCAGACGTGTTTCTGTGCAGTGAACGATGAGGCTGCAGTGATCTGACCGTTTATTGGAAGCCCCAGATGTTTCTGCGCGTTATAATGTTGGCAGACGTGTTTCTGTGCAGTGAACGATGAGGCTGC
>NW_025741196.1:0-1619 GCF_021292245.1 Micropterus dolomieu
AAGTAGGCAGGTCTCGTGCCATTCAATCCTCAGCAAGGGATCACATATTCTTCTTAACATGACACACAGCTGCACAACACAGATACATATACACAGATAAAGGTGGTGGCAATAACACATGTGCAGAGGCATTTCCAGTATTTGAGTGTCAGTGAGGGACCCGGGTCTTGTTAACGAGGCTGCAGACGGGAAGAAGCTGCTTTTGTGGCGAGAGGTTTTGGTCCTGATGGACCGCAGCCTCCTGCCAGAGGGGAGAGTCTGAAACAGTTTGTGTCTGGGGTGGGAGGAGTCAGCTGGAATCTTTCCTGCACGCGTCAGGGTCCTGGAGGCGTACAGGTCACTGAAATGATGGAAGATCGGGGCCAATCACCTTCTCTGCAGAGCGAATGATGCGCTACAGCCTGCCCTTGTCCCTGGCAGTGGCAGCAGTGTACCAGATGGTGATGGAGGAGGTGCAGATGGACTCCATAATGGCGGTGTAGAAGTGCACCATCATTGTCTCTGGCAGGCTGAACTTCTTCAGCTGCCGCAGGAAGTACATCCTCTGCTGGGCCTTCTTGGTGAGGGAGGTGATGTTCAGTTCCCACTTGAGGTCCTGGCAGATGATGGTGCCCAGGAAGCAGAAGGAGTCACACAGGATGATGGGGGAGGGTGGGGCTGGGCTCTTTCTGAAGTCCACGACCGTCTCCACGGTCTTCAGAGCGTTGAGCTACAGACTGTTCTGGCTGCACCAGGTCACCAGATGGTTGATCTCCTACCTGTAGGCGGACTCATCCCCACCTGAGATGAGCCTAATGAGGGTGGTGTCATCCGCAAACTTCAGGAGCTTGACAGACTGGTGACTGGAGGTGCAGCTGTTGGTGTACAGGGAGAAGAGAAGGGAGAGAAGAGAACGCAGCCTTTGGTATTTGCAGAGCTAATGTGCTGTGCTTGTGTAAAACATAAAGGTGGTGGATAAGAGACTGCGGACAAAGCATATTATAATATTGCTTTCTACAGCAGATTGATCAAGTATTGGCTTTTTACTCGCAAGAGTTTTATTGCACGTACTTAACAGTAACAAGCATAGTTGTCGTCAACTTGAATAATCTGTGAGTTACCTTTATTTCACTTCAGTGTCTCCACCGTGGCCTCTCTGTGTTTGTATTTGTGGAGGAGCTCAGCCTCGACACTGAGAGAGGAGCAGAGGCTGCAGCGTAATAATTCTTTAGTTGTTCACATTGTAGCATATGGGGGGGAAAAAAGGGGTGCATCAAAAGTGAGTATACTGCGTCTTTTTCATATGTTAAGGCATCAGAGATTATGGATTTTATTTAGTTAACTTCAGTTAACAGAACATTTCTATTAATTTGGCATAAAAGAAACTGTGTAGATCTCAAAGACGGTCAAATAATTTTATACTTTTGTTTCACAACAAGCTATGCAAAAGCTCTTTGTATGTCTGAACATTTGCAAAGCTCTGTATTTAACAAATCAGCCCGAAGTCCCTTAACAGAGAGAAACACACACTTTTTGCATAGAGGTTCATTTAGGACTAAAATTCCTACATCTCCTGTTTGTCTTTGTGCAGGTCGGGTGAAGAGGTCTTTTGACGTGGGATTTGCAGGCTTTATGCTCAC